>NC_057797.1:579868592-580019829 GCF_018294505.1 Triticum aestivum | reverse complement strand
ATATATAAAGGGACAATACTACTATCCTTTTTCCACACTTGTGCTTCAAAGTAGCACCATGATCTTCATGATAGAGAGTCTCCTATGTTATCACTTTCATATACTAGTGGGAATTTTTCATTATAGAACTTGGCTTGTATATTCCAATAATGGGTTTCCTCAAAATGCCCTAGGTCTTTGTGAGCAAGCGAGTTGGATGCACACCCGCTCAGTTCTTTTTGTTGAGCTTTCATATACTTATAGCTCTAGTGCATCCGTTGCATGGCAATCCCTACTCACTCACATTGATATCTATTAATGGGCATCTCCATAGCCCGTTGATACGCCTAGTTGATGTGAGACCATCTTCTTCCTTTTTGTCTTCTCCACGACCACCATTCTATTCCACATATAGTGCTATGTCCATGGCTCGCGCTCATGTATTGCGTGAAGATTGAAAAAGTTTGAGAACACCAAAAGTATGAAACAATTGCTTGGCTTGTCATCGGGGTTGTGCATGATTTAAATACTTTGTGTGGTGAAGATGGAGCATAGCCAGACTATATGATTTTGTAGGGATAACTTTCTTTGGCCATGTTATTTTGAAGAGACATAATTGCTTAGTTAGTATGCTTGAAGTATTATTATTTCTATGTTAATATTGAACTTTTGTCTTGAATCTTTCAGATCTGAATATTCATACCACAATTAAGAGAATTACATTGAAATTATGCCAAGTAGCATTCCACATCAAAAAATCTGTTTTTATCATTTACCTACTCGAGGACGAGCAGGAATTAAGCTTGGGGATGCTTGATACGTCTCCAACGTATCTATAATTTTTTATTGTTCCATGCTATATTATATCCTGTTTTGGACATTATTGGGCTTTATTATACACTTGTATATTATTTTTGGGACTAACCTATTAACCGGAGGCCCAGCCCAGAATTGCCCTTTTTTGCCTATTTCAGAGTTTCGCAGAAAAAGAATATCAAACGAAGTCCAAACGGAATGAAACCTTCGGAAACATGATTTTCGGAACGAACATGATCCAGAGGACTTGGACCCTACGTCCAGAAAGTAACCAAGAAGGCACGAGGTAGGGGGCACACCTACCCCCCCCCGGGCGCGCCCTCCACCCTCGTGGGGCCCACGTTGCTCCACCGACGTACTTCTTCCTCCTATATATACCTACGTACCCCTAAACTACCAGATACGGAGCCAAAACCCTAATTCCACTGCCGTAACTTTCTGTACCCGTGAGATCCCATCTTGGGGCCTTTTTCGGAGCTCCGCCGGATGGGGCATCAATCACGGAGGGCTTCTACATCATCACCATAGCCTCTCTGATGAAGTGTGAGTAGTTTACTTCAGACCTTCGGGTTCATAGTTATTAGCTAGATGGCTTCTTCTCTCTTTTTGGATCTCAATACAAAGTTCTCCCCCTCTCTTGTGGAGATCTATTCGATGTAATCTTCTTTTGCGGTGTGTTTGTTGAGACCGATGAATTGTGGGTTTATGATCAAGTTTATCTATGAACAATATTTGAATCTTCTCTGAATTATTTTATGTATGATTGGTTATCTCTGCAAGTCTCTTTGAATTATTAGTTTGGTTTCGCCTACTAGATTGATCTTTCTTGCAATGGGAGAAGTGCTTAGCTTTGGGTTCAATCTTGCGGTGTCCTTTCCCAGTGACAGTAGGGGCAGCAAGGCACGTATTGTATTGTTGCCATCGAGGATAACAAGACGGGGTTTATTTCATATTGCGTGAGTTTATCCCTCTACATCATGTCATCTTGCTTAAAGCGTTACTCTGTTCTTTTGAACTTAATACTCTAGATGCATGTTGGATAGCGGTCGATGTGTGGAGTAATAGTAGTAGATGCAGGCAGGAGTCGGTCTACTTGTCTCGGACGTGATGCCTATATACATGATCATACCTAGATATTCTCATAACTATGCTCAGTTCTATCAATTGCTCAACAGTAATTTGTTTACCCATAGTAATACTTGTGCTCTCGAGAGAAGCCACTAGTGAAACCTATGGCCCCCGGGTCTATTTTCCATCATATTAATATTACGTCAACAAGCTATTTCATTTTCCATTTATTTTGCTTTCTTTACTTTGCATCTTTATCATAAAAATACCAAAAATGTTATCTTATCATATCTATCAGATCTCACTTTCGTAAGTGACCGTGAAGGGATTGACAACCCCTTTATTGCGTTGGTTGCGAGAATTTTATTTGTTTGTGTAGGTGCGAGGGACTCGTGCGTGGCCTCCTACTGGATTGATACCTTGGTTCTCAAAAACTGAGGGAAATACTTACGCTACTTTGTTGCATCACCCTTTCCTCTTCAAGGGAAAACCAACGCAGTGCTCAAGAGGTAGCATTCATCTCCTGTATCCAATCTTTGTATCCAAACCTCAGATTGGTACCTGTGGGTTGCTAGTAGTGTTGATTACTCCTTGTAGTTGATGCTAGTTGGTTTACTTGGTGGATGATCATATGTTCAGATCCATTATGCATATTAATACCCCTCTATTTATGAACATGAATATGCTTTGTGAGTAGTTATGTTTGTTCCTGAGGACATGGGAGAAGTCTTGCTATAAGTAGTCATGTGAATTTGGTATTCGTTCAATATTTCGATGAGATGTATGTTGTCATCCCTCTAGTGGTGTCATGTAAACGTCAACTACATGAAACTTCACCATTGTTTGGGCCTAGAGGGAGGCATTGGGAAGTAATAAGTAGATGATGGGTTGCTAGAGTGACTGAAGCTTAAACCTTAGTTTATGCGTTGCTTCGTAAGGGGCTGATTTGGATCCATATGTTTCATGCTATGGTTAGGTTTACCTTAATACTTCTGTTGTAGTTGCATATGCTTGCAATGGGGGTTAATCATAAGTGGGATGCTTTTCCAAGTAAGGACAGTACCCAAGGACCGGTCCACTCACATATCAAATTATCAAAGTACCGAACGTGAATCATATGAACGTGATGAAAACTAGCTTGACGATAATTCCCATGTGTCCTCGGGAGCACTTTCCTTCATATAAGAGTTTGTCCAGGCTTGTCCTTTGCTACAAAAAGGATTGGGCCATCTTTCTGCACCTTATTTACTTTTATTACTTGCTACTCATTACAAATTACCTTATCACAAAACTATCTGTTACCGATAATTTCAGTGTTTGCAGAGAATACCTTACTGAAAACTGCTTATCATTTCCTTCTGCTCCTCATTGGGTTCGACACTCTTACTTATCGAAAAGCTATGGTAGATCCCCTACACTTGTGGGTCATCAGTGTTTCGCCAGGTTTGTCAACAGCCCCCACTACATGTTCACTACGGTGGACATCACCAATGATGTAAAGGCACTTGGGCATCCCCTGCTAGAATCTTGTCGACATCCAGGGTCAATACAAGATCAAGGGCAGCAAGGAGCATGAGAAGGACTCACTGGTTCACCTCACCGAGGCCATCATCGACCCCTACTATAGAGACATGAAGGATTCGTGCAACAAGGACAAGCGTGCTTGGCACTCGGCCTGCATGGAGAAACTCATCAAAGCTCACGTCGTGTACGCGGCCAAGGAGGCGTACACGAGCTACGACGTGTACAGGCGGATCATTGACATGAGGAAGTCCCTCCTTCCCCAAAACGGTCCAGGGATCCAGCCGGAAGCAGAGCAATGGCAAGCGTCGTCACAACAAATAAGTAGATGATTAGATCCTCGTTTCTCCTACTTTAGTATGCATGTAATTGCTTTCTTTGGTGTGTGGAAATATTATGTGTGTAGTAACTTGTGTAATTGTATGCTTAATTTGGTTATGCAATGATGTCTTTTTAAGTATATATGTTGATGCTGTAGACAGAGCGTAGATGTTGTGCGGACAAAGAAAATCACATCGCACACGGACTAAACAATGGAACCCGTCGGTGATGTTTTCATCAATCACTCACAATTGTATACCAGCAATCGTTTGCTCACAACACACATGTCTTGTTAGCATTAATCGTCTATGTCGCTATCGGTCTTCGCACACGTCTCCGATTACAGACTTGTTTGCCTCGTATCACACACATCTTGTTCATTTGAACCGTTTCTGTTCTCATGTATCAACGCAAACAGTTCATCCGAGTGAACCGCATGCCGTATATCGCACACACCTTTGATCTGGCTGACCGTTTCTTTTGTGTTGCCTAATCACAAACAGTTCATATGAGTGAATCGTATACTGTGTATCGCACACTCCTTCATCTGGTTGCCCGTTTCTTTTGTTCCTCCTCATCGCAAACAGTTCATTGAACTAAACTCTATGCCCTTCATCGCACACACAAATAAAATATGACCCGTGTTTGATGCATCCATCATCGCAAATGTTTTATACATTTCTAACGGTTTTCATACAGCACCATTTGCGATTATTGCATCGCACACAGTTTCTCGAAGGGTCTCTGATCATAGTGTCGCGTTAGCAGCATCATGCAGTAGTGTATCCTACTTCCTGCTTGATTGACTTTGATGAGTATAGGGGTTACAAGAGTCGATATACCTCGAGATCGTAATGGCTAAATCCTAGATGTATGGCCTATATGATTTATGATAGCCTCTATAGACTAAACCCTCCGGTTTATATAGACACCGAAGGGGCCTAGGGTTGTACAGAGTCGGTTTACAGAGAAAGGAAACTACATATCCGGATGTTAGGCTTGCCATCCACGTAAAGGAGAGTCCCACCCGGGCATGGGGAAAGGCCTTCTATCTTGTATCTTCATGGCCCATCAGTCCGGCCCATGCTACACAACCCGGAGACCTGAGGACCCCATAATCCAGGACTCCCTCACCCACCCCTCCCCCGTTTTTAGTAACGTCTCCCCTGTTAGTAAAATGGTGGCCACAACGTGTTTGGCAATATCTGGGAGGGGAAATGGGAGTTTAGAGTAGGGAATTGTATTGAGATTAGACATGGGATGAGACGTTTTATTCCCAATCCTCTATTTAGCACATAATAGGAATTATGTGTGAGATATGAGGAGAAACTGTATTCCCTTGTTTGATTCATGGGAATTGGCAAGGAACTAGACATGGAAAGTTAACATAAGTTATGATTAAGGGCTAAGATTGACTCACTAAAACAATTCCCTTCTGATTCCCTCCTCCTCCCTGTTAATAAAACGGTGGAGTTGGAGTCTAAAGTCCCATGCCTATTCTCAGTGGGTGGAGATTATCATGGAATGTGTGTCATTTGTAAGTTATAGAGTTCGTTTTAACGGCACTGAAATAGATGAGTTCTCACCCACAAGGGGCGTTAGACAGGGGGGCTTATCCCCATATCTCCTTTTGCTTTGCTCTGAAGGATTGTCTAGCTACTTGGCTCATGAAGAAGAAATTGGTAGGTTGGAAGGTGTTAGTATCTGCAGGAATGCCCCATCAATTTCACACCTCCTTTTTGTAGATGATTCTTTAATTCTCATGAGAGCAAATGCTCAGAATGCAACTACCCTCAATAAAGTGTTGGACACTTACTATGGAAGCTCGGGACAACTTGTAAGTACACCAAAGTCAAGCATTTTTTTTCAGTCCTAATACAAGTGTTAATATCAGATAAGATGTTTGTAGAACTCTTGATATCTTAACAGAGGCGTTGTCAGATAAATATCTTGGTCTTCCAACTATTGTGGGAGTCGATAAGAGCGATTGCTTCCAACATCTTGTTGACAGAATCTGTCAAAGGTTGAAAGGCTGGAAGGAAAAGACACTGTCAATATAGGGAAAAGAGATTTTGGTAAAAGCAATAGCTTAAGCAATCCCCTCCTATGCCATGTCTGTCTTCAAACTGCCTAAGGGGATTTGCAAGCTTATAAATGATGAGATCACAGGGTTTTGGTGGGTAGATAGTGAGGAAAAGAAGAAAATGCATTGGTTTGAATGGTGGAAAATGTGCATCCCAAAGAAGAAGGGGCTTGGGGTTCAGGGACCTTCACAGTTTTAATCTTGCTTTACTAGCAAAACAGTGTTGGCGACTTCTCTAGAATCTAGACTCTTTGTGTGCAAGGATCCTTAATGCAAAGTACTATCCCGGTGGAAATATTCTTGAAGCGGGACCAAAGAAAGGTTCCTCGTTCATGTGGCAAAGCATTGTTTCGGGTATTCAAACATTCAAGAGGGGACACATATGGCGTGTTGGGAACGAGGCGCATATCAATATATGGAATGATCCCTGGATTCCAAGTAGTGAAACCCGGAAGGTTATTACACCAAGAGGACAAACGATGATAGATAAAGTTGAGGACTTAATTGATCCAAACTCTGGTCAATGGGATGAAGAGACCTTATGATCAGTTTTATCACCCGTGGATGTGCACAGAATTCTGCAAATACCACTTCGGATTGAAATACTGGAGGACTTCGTGGCCTGGCACCACACTCGGTCTGGTATGTTTATCGTAAGATCTGCATATCATGCTGAATTTCATCACCAATTCGGGAGCAACTGGAACCGGAGTGCGGGAGCGGGCAACAGTCACCAATGTGAATCGTGGAGGAGAGTTTGGGGGCTTAAGCTACCGGGGAAGGTGAAACATTTTGTATGGAAGGTTATGAGGGGAGTACTGCCCTGTCTAGGCATGCTAGCAGGGAGACATATCCCAACGATGCCACAGTGCCCGTACTACATAATTGGATTTGAAGACTCGCAACATTGCTTATTTACTTGCGACCGAGCCTTGGATATATGGAAGGAACTGGGGCTGAAAGAGGAGGTACGAAAAACAGTCCTTGAAGATCGGTCTGGTGCGATCACTATGGACAGCTTTATGAGACGAGATCAGCTACTTGGCTAGATTCCTTTGGCAGAACTAGTGGCAGTTGCGAGCTGGTATATTTGGTGGCAAAGGCAACAGTTTATAAAAGGAGAATCCGTTAGACTGCCAAATTGTACTGCCATTTCTATCAAAGTTTTAGCAAGGAACTTCGTACGAGCTGCTGATACGTCTCCAACGTATCTATAATTTTTGATTGCTCCATGCTATATTACCTACTGTTTTGGACTATATTGGGCTTTATTTTCCACTTTTATATTATTTTTGGGACTAACCTATTAACCAGAGGCCAAGCCTAGAATTGTTGTTTTTGCCTATTTCAGTGTTTCGGAGAAACAGAATATCAAACGGAGTCCAAACGGAATGAAACCTTCGGGAACGCGATTTTCTCATCAGATAAGACCCAGGAGACTTGGACCCTCCATCAAGAAAGCCACGAGGCGGTCACGAGGGTTGAGGCCCCCCCTAGGGCGCACCCCCTGCCTCGTGGGCCCCTCGAATCTCCACCGACGTACTCCTTCCTCCTATATATACCTACGTACCCCCAAACGATTAGATACGGAGCCAAAAACCTAATTCCACCGCCGCAACTTTCTGTATCCATGAGATCCCATCTTGGGGCCTGTTCCGGAGCTCCGCCGGAGGGGGCATCGATCACGGAGGGCTTCTACATCATCATCCAAGCCCCTCTGATGAAGTGTGAGTAGTTTACTTCAGACCTATGGGTCCATAGTTAGTAGCTAGATGGCTTCTTCTCTCTTTTTGGATCTCAATACAATGTTCTCCCCCTCTCTCGTGGAGATTTATTCGATGTAATCTTATTTTTGCGGTGTGTTTGTTGAGACCAATGAATTGTGGGTTTATGATCTAGTCTATCTATGAATAATATTTGAATCTTCTCTGAATTCTTTTACGTATGATTGGTTATCTTTGCAAGTCTCTTCGAATTATCAGTTTGGTTTGGCCTACTAGATTGATTTTTCTTGCCATGGGAGAAGTGCTTAGCTTTGGGTTCGATCTTGCGGTGTCCTTTCCCAGTGACAGAAGGGGCAGCAAGGCACGTATTGTATTGTTGCCATCGAGGATAACAAGATGGGGTTTTTATCATATTTCATGAAACTATCCCTCTACATCATGTCATCTTGCTTAAGGCGTTACTTTGTTTTTAACTTAATACTCTAGATGCATGCTGGATAGCAGTCGATGAGTGGAGTAATAGTAGTAGATGCAGGCAGGAGTCGGTCTACTTGTCTCGAACGTGATGCCTATATACATGATCATACCTAGATATTCTCATAACTATGCTCAATTTTGTCAATTGCTCAACAGTAATTTGTTCACCCACCGTAGAATACTTATGCTCTTGAGAGAAGCCACTAGTGAAACCTATGCCCCCCGGGTCTCTTTCTCATCATATCAATCTCCATCACTTTATTATTGCTTTGCTTTTTTACTTTGCCTTTTACTTTTCACTTTGCATCTCTATACCAAAAATACCAAAAATATTATTTATCATCTCTATCAGATCTCACTTTCGTAAGTGACCGTGAAGGGATTGACAACCCCTAAGCGCGTTGGTTGCGTTGAGCTATTGTTTTTGTGTAGTTACGAGGGACTCGCGCGTAGCCTCCTACTGGGTTGATACCTTGGTTCTCAAAAACTGAGGGAAATACTTACGCTACTTTGTTGCATCATCCTCTCCTCTTCGGGGAAATCCAACGCAGTGCTCAAGACATAGCAAGAAGAATTTCTGGCGCCGTTGCCGGGGAGTCTGCGCAAAATTCAACATACCAAGTACCCATCACAATCCCTATCTCCCGCATTACATTATTCGCCATTTGCCTCTCGTTTTTCTCTCCCCCACTTCACCCTTGTCGTTTTATTCGCCCTCTCTCTCTCTCTATCCTCCCTCTCTATTTGCCTCTTTTGCCCGTTTCTTGTTTGTCGTATGGTTGCAATAGTTGTTTATTTATTACTAAACAGAGAACCTAAGATCTATGGATCCTCATCCACTTGCTAATCTTTTTAAGAGATCCAATTATGATGAACCAATTGCTAGTGAGTTTTGTGCACTAGATTATCTTTATGAAGTTTTGCTTGAAATTCGTGAATCTGAAAAGTGTGATGAATTACTTTATGAAGCGATTCACGATAAATCTTTGAATAAAAAGCATGATTGCAATGATTTTACTATAAATTCTCTTGATGTCAATTGTGCTAATAATATGCAAAACCCTAAGCTTGGGGATGCTAGTTTTGCTATGTCTACTACTTGTTGTAATGATCATGATTGAGGTGATTGTTCTTATGATATTGAAAATTTATTTAAGCCCCATGATGAATATGAGATTGATAATAGTGTTTGCAATCTTATTGAAAGTGGGTTTGGAAAGGTCATGACTTTAGTTAATGTTAATCCCACTATTTTGGAAGAGTGTCAACTTTGCATGCATATGGATCGTGTTGAAAATATTTTGTGTGATAGCTATTTTGTTGAATTTGCTTATGATCCCTCATGCAATTATTATGAGAGAGGAAAATATGGTGGTAGAAATTTTCATGTTACTAAATTACCTCTTGTTATGTTGAGATTGCTATTGTTTCTTTCCGCTTCCTTGCATATGCTAGTTTTTGCTTGCCTTGACAATTTGTTTGCCTATAAAATGCATATGCATAGGAAGTATGTTAGACTTAGATGTGTTTGTCACTTGTTTTATGATGCTCTCTGTGTGCTTCAATTCTTGTCTTTCATGTGAGCATCATTAAAATTATCAATGCCTAGCTTTAAGGATTTAAAGAAAAGTGCTTGTTGGGAGACAACCCAATATTTATCCTTCCTGTTATTCAATAAATAATTTATTTAACCTCTGTTTTGGTTGTGTTTTTGTGTGTTTAATTAGTGTTTCTGCCAAGTAGAACCGTTGGGAAGACTTGGGGAAAGTCTTGTTGAACTTGCTGTAAAAAACAGAAACTTTAGCGCTCACGAGAACTGCTGTAATTTTTATTTGGAGAGTGCTATTTAGGTAATTCTTTTTGCAGATGATTAAAAGATAAATTCCTCACGTCCAGCAATTTATTTTAGAATTTTTGGGGTTCCAGATCTTGCGCTAGCTACAGATTACTACAGACTGTTCTGTTTTTGACAGATTCTGTTTTTTGTGTGTTGTTTGCTTATTTTGATGAATCTATAGCTAGTAAAATAGTTTACAAACCATAGAGAAGTTGGAATACAGTAGGTTTAACACCAATATAAATAAATAATGAGTTCATTACAGTACCTTGAAGTGGTCTTTTGTTTTCTTTCGCTAACGAAGCTCGCGAGATTTTCTACTTTAAGTTTTGTGGTGTGAAGTTTTCAAGTTTTGGGTAAAGATTTGATGGATTATGGAACAAGGAGTGGCAAGAGCCTAATATTTGGGATTCCCATGGCACCCCCAAGATAATCTAAGGACACCTAAAAGCCAAAGCTTGGGGATGCCCCGGAAGGCATCCCCTCTTTCATCTATTTCTATCGGTAACTTTACTTGGAGCTATATTTTTATTCACCACATGATATGTGTTTTGCTTGGAGTGTCTTTTATGATTTGAGTCTTTTCTTGTTAGTCTACCACAATCATCCTTGCTATACACACCTTTTGAGAGAGCCATACATAATTTGGAATTTGATAGAATACTCTATGTGCTTCACTTATATCTTTTGAGCTCTATAGTTTTACTCTAGTGCTTCACTTATATCTTTTGAGTTTTATAGGTTTGCTCTAGTGCTTCACTTATATCTTTTAGAGCATGGTGGTGGATTTGTTTTATAGAAACTATTGATCTCTCATGCTTCACTTAGATTATTTTGAGAGTCTTAATAGCATGGTAATTTGCTTAATAATAATATGCTTGGTATTCAAGATTTGTAAAACTTTCTTTTGAGTGCGTTGAATACTAAGAAAAAAATTGATGCTTGATAATTGTTTTGAGATATGAGGATGGTGATATTAGAGTCATGCTAGTTGAGTAGTTGTGAATTTTAGAAATGTTTCTGTTAAAGTTTGTGATTCTCGTAGCATGCACATATGGTGAACCGTTATGTGATGAAGTCAGAGCATGATTTATTTATTGATTGTCTTCCTTATGGGTGGTGGTCGGGGACGAGCGATGGTCTTTTCCTACCAATCTATCCCCCTAGGAGCATGCGCGTAATACTTTGCTTTGATAACTTCTAGATTTTTGCAATTAAGTATACGGGTTCTTTTTGACTAATGTTGAGTCCATGGATTATACGCACTTTCCTTCCTTCCACCATTCCTAGCCTCTCTAATACCGCGCACTTTTCGCCGGTATCATACACCCACCAAATACCTTCCTCAAAACAGCCACCATACCTACCTATCATGGCATTTCCATAGCCATTCCGAGATATATTGACATGCAACTTTCCACCGTTCCGTTCATTATGACACGCTCCATCATTGTCATATTGCTAGCATGATCATGTACTTGACATCGTATTTGTGGCAAAGCCACCGTTCATAATTCTTTCATACATGTCACTCTTGATTCATTGCATATCCCGGTACACCGCCGGGGGCATTCATATAGAGTCATATTTTGTTCTAAGTATTGAGTTGTAATTGTTGAGTTGTAAGAAAAATAAAAAGTGTGATGATCATCATTTTTAGAGCATAGTCTCAAGTGAGGAAAGGATGATGGAGACTATGATTCCCCCACAAGTCGGGATGAGACTCCGGACGAAAAAAAGAGGCCATAAAAAAAGAGAAGGCCAAAACAAAAAAAATGAGAGAAAAAGAGAGAAGGGACAATGTTACTATCCTTTTACCACACTTGTGCTTCAAAGTAGCACCATGATCTTCATGATAGAGGGTCTCTCATTCTGTCACTTTCATATACTAGTGGGAATTTTTCATTATAGAACTTGGCTTGTATATTCCACTGTTCAAGATATCTTCCGATATGCCGATAAATCGGCCGATTTATCTCTTACCGTTGTCAGACCAATAAGATAAATCAGCCGATAAATCAGCCGATATGGCGATAAATCGGCCGATATGCCGATAAATTGGCCGATTTACCTCTTATCATGGGTCGACCGATAAGTTCCCGATAAGCGATATCCCCAACATTGGTATGTTCCAATGATGGGCTTCCTCAAAATGCCCTAGGTATTCGTGAGCAAGCGAGTTGGATGCACACCCACTTAGTTTCTTTTGTTGAGCTTTCATATACTTATAGCTCTAGTGCATCCGTTGCATGGCAATCCCTACTCACTCACATTGATATCTATTGATGGGCATCTCCATAGCTCGTTGATATGTCTAGTTGATGTGAGACTATCTTCCCCTCTTTCTTGTCTTCTCCACAACCACCATTCTATTCCACATATAGTGTTGTATCCATGGCTCACGCTCATGTATTGCATGAAGATCGAAAATGTTTTGAAAATGTCAAAAGTATGAAACAATTGCTTGGCTTGTCATCGGGGTTGTGCATGATTTAAATACTTTGTGTGGTGAAGATAGAGCATAGCCAGACTATATGATTTTGTAGGGATAGCTTTCTTTGGCCATGTTATTTTGAGAAGACATAATTGCTTTGTTAGTATGCTTGAAGTATTATTATTTTTATGTCAACATGAACTTTTGTCTTGAATCTTTTAAATATGAATATTCATACCACAGTTAAGAAGATTTACATTGAAATTATGCCAAGTAGCACTTCGCATCAAAAATTCTGTTTTTGTCATTTACCTACTCGAGGACGAGCAGGAATTAAGCTTGGGGATGCTTGATACGTCTCCAACGTATCTATAAATTTTGATTGCTCCATGCTATATTACCTGCTATTTTGAACTATATTGGGCTTTATTTTCCACTTTTATATTATTTTTGGGACTAACCTATTAACCGGAGGCCCAGCCCAGAATTGTTGTTTTTTGCCTATTTCAGTGTTTCGGAGAAACAAAATATCAAATGGAGTCCAAACAGAATGAAACCTTCGGGAACACGATTTTCTCATCAGATAAGACCCAGGAGACTTGGACCCTCTGTCAAGAAAGCCACGAGGCGATCACGAGGGTGGAGGACGCGCCCCCTGCCTCGTGGGCCCCTCAAAGCTCCACCGACGTACTCCTTCCTCCTATATATACCTATGTACCCCCAAACGATCAGATACGGAGCAAAAAAACCTAATTCCACCGCCGTAACTTTCTGTATCCACGAGATCCCATCTTGGGGCTTGTTCCGGAGCTCCGCCGGAAGGGGCATCGATCACGGAGGGCTTCTACATCATCATCCAAGCCCCTCTGATGAAGTGTGAGTAGTTTACTTCAGACCTACGGGTCCATAGTTAGTAGTTAGATGACTTCTTCTGTCTTTTTGGATCTCAATACAATGTTCTCCCCCTCTCTCGTGGAGATCTATTCAATGTAATCTTCTTTTTGCGGTGTGTTTGTTGAGACCGATGAATTGTGGGTTTATGATCCAGTCTATCTATGAATAATATTTGAATCTTTTATGAATTCTTTTATGTATGATTGATTATATTTGCAAGTCTCTTCGAATTATCAGTTTGGTTTGGCCTACTAGATTGATTTTTCTTGCCATGGGAGAAGTGCTTAGCTTTGGGTTCGATCTTGCGGTGTCCTTTCCCAGTGATAGAAGGGGCAGCAAGGCATGTATTGTATTGTTGCCATCGAGGATAACAAGATGGGGTTTTATCATAGTGCATGAAACTATCCCTCTACATCATGTCATCTTGCTTAAGGCGTTACTTTGTGTTTAACTTAATACTCTAGATGCATGCTGGATAGCAGTCGATGAGTGGAGTAATAGTAGTAGATGCAGGCAGGAGTCGGTCTACTTGTCTCAGACGTGATGCCTATATACATGATCATACCTAGATATTCTCATAACTATACTCAATTCTATCAATTGCTCAACAATAATTTGTTCACCCACCGTAGAATACTTATGCTCTTGAGAGAAGCCACTAGTGAAACCTATGGCCCCCGGGTCTCTTTCTCATCATATCAATCTCCATCACTTTATTATTGCTTTGCTTTTTTACTTTGCCTTTTACTTTTCACTTTGCATCTCTATACCAAAAATACCAAAAATATTATTTATCATCTCTATCAGATCTCACTTTCATAAGTGACCGTGAAGGGATTGACAACCCCTAAGCGCGTTGGTTGCATTGAGCTATTGTTTTTGTGTAGGTACGAGGGACTCGCGCGTAGCCTCCTACTGAATTGATACCTTGGTTCTCAAAAACTGAGGGAAATACTTACACTACTTTGCTACATCATCCTCTCCTCTTCGGAGAAATCCAACGCAGTGCTCAAGAGGTAGCAGCTGCCAGCCCCAGACAAACACTACAGAGACGTGACCACGTATGGGAAAAACCGGGCAGAGGGAGAGTTAAGATTAATGTGGATGCATCGTTTTGCATAGAAAATATGAACGGAGCTACAGGTGCTGTAGCTAGAGACGGTCATGGTGAGTTCATAGGTGCAGCATCATGCTTTATACCGCAGGTTCAGAGTGTGGAATCAGCAGAAATTGCTGCGATTAGGAATGGGCTGTACCTGGCTGCCAAACTTGGATGTAGTTCAGTAATCATTGAGTCCGATAGTCTGAATGCTATTGAAGCTATCAACCAAGGAGATTACTTGGGCCCGGATGCAGCAACTGTTGCAGAATATAAGGCGCTTGAGGTTGACTTATCAAAATTGGATGTGGTTCACTGCTTCCGTGAAGCCAATGGTGTTGTTGATATGCTTGCGAAAAACTCCCTCTGTAATAGCTCATCTGGGTACTGGGATGGTCCCATACCAGACTTTATTTCTCATCTAGTTGTACATGATCTTACCATTATATGAGGAATAAAGTTATTTACCCGTCAAAAAAAAGTCCCATGCCTATTCTCTTCTGAATTCCCAATCTCACAATTAAACAATAGATTTAAAGCCTCACATCTCTTCAATTCCCATTCCCTAAATCTAATTACCCCCAACCAAACACGTTGTGGGAGTAGGAGTCAGTCCCATGACTATTGCCTTATAAACTTTCAATCAACCAAATACTTCCTCCATTCCTTTATGTAAGGTGTATTATTTCTGGCACGATGACCAAGGCACATAACTATACACATATTAGAACGAAATTAACCTTGGCAAAATCATTGATTAGCGGCAACTAAATCATTAGGCAAAGAAAGTAAGAGATAAACACAATCAGAAGATCTTTTCCTCTTTACAAGAAGAGATGCATGCAATCAGAGAAGAGATACTTTTTTTTTGAAAGGCTAACAATGAAATTATGAAGAATTAAAAGAAATGAACATTACATTGTGAAATTTTATCAACAAACAACATAAAAATGAAGGAAGTAATAGATTTAAAGTCTCGTACCCTTTAATTATCGGTCGTAATTCTAATTACCCCAATCAAACACACTGCAAATACACGCTCCTAAGACTGGCCATAGTGGGACTAACATCACTAGTAACATCACACTTTTTAAGATAATTTTGTTTATGTGGCACATATTTAATGATGAGAGAGATGATGGTGGTAACTTAACTAGTTACTGTAACATCACATATATCAAGACAATATGAGTCTATAGGCTAATAAATGAACCATAACATGACAACACACATATGTTACTACTTACTGTGGAGATAGTAACATAGCCTGTAAGGGCATGTACAATGGTGCTATCTTAGGAGTGCCATCTAGGATAAATAATGAGGTGGAGGAGAGATAACTCATAAGAGAAGGCTTGCTTGTCTTCTCTTATTTAAGATAAGACAAGAGATGATCTCTTAGCACAATATGTCTCACCATATTTTTAGGAACTGATAGTTATTGAAGATAAGGCTAAGAAATGACCCATTGTAGATAGTTTTTTTTGTCATCTCTAAATTAAATGTAAAACTTAAGATAAAATTATCTTATGAACCATTGTACATGGCTTTAAGTTACTCCCCATTGTAACTAGTCTAAGGCCGAAGCAGCCCCCGAACGGCCAAACCCCTGGTCGCAGTCCAGAAATGGCCGCCGCCGCGAAGCTCTCCGTCTCCAGCCAGGCCTTCGCGGCGCTCCTCGACTGCTGCGGGACCGCCGCCGGGGACTGCGACGGGCTACTCTTTGGCCGTGCCGCCCGCCCCACGGCTCCCCCTTCCTTCTCCGACGACGACGACTCCGGCGCCACCTCCTCCGCCCCAACCCTATCCATCTGTATCACCGGCCACGCCTCGCTCGCCCGACCCTCCTCCCTCTCCGACGCCCTCGGCCGCTTCCAGCCCTACTCCCCCGCCCGCCCAGCCACCGTGGGCTTCTTCTCCTCCCGCCGCAGCGCGGCGCGCCGCCCCTCCATGCGCGAGGTCGCCGTCGCCCGCTCCCTGTCTAAATCATTGGCCCTCACCCACCCCCTCGTGTTTCTGCTCGTAGCCCCCTCCGCCTCCTCCAACCTCTCCATCCACTCGTTCGACTACCGCGCCTTCCTCCTCGTGGATTCCCGCCTCTTCCCCACCTCCCTCCAGGTGGTCAACGTGGGCCCTGGTTTCCGGGGCCAATACCACACCTTCGCGGCGGAGTCGCCAATGCCGTGGCTGCCGCGTCCGCCGGCAAAGGGCTTCAGCATCGGAGACCAGAAGGCGATGGAGGGGATGATGGATGCGTTCGGGCTGGGAAGGGTGGAGGCCTTGGTGGCCTCGGCCACGGGGCAAGCAACCGAGGTGGAGGAGATGTATTCTGGGATGCTAAGGAGGCTGGAGAGGCTTGCTCGGGAGGCGGAGGGGGGCAAGAAGCTGGTGCGCCGTCAGGTGCTAATTTGTTGAATGCTTTGCTTCATATGTTTCTGTAAAATTGATTTGTTTGCGTGCGTGGAAAAATGCATTGCTTTGGTTGTGCGTCGGTTATTGGACTGACATGAAACGACATTTTGCAAGGGAACCAATACTGTGCACATATTTGAGTCAGAATCCAAGGAATTTTGGCATTTTAGTTGACACACTGGATATAACTTAGGTTTGATCCTGAAGACTTGACTCCCCTTTAAATGCTAATAAGGTAGAGTTTCATACGAAATACTTACCAGATAAAAAGGTTAAACCGTTCTCTGTAGTGCATGCTGATTCGAACAGCAGGGCCAACTACTAATACCAACTTCTTTTCGCGTGATTTATTTTTCCATGTTTAAATCAGATCTTATTCATTAGAGAAAACCCTTGCTTCTTATTAAGTTAAGTGCTTATAAATTGTGTGAACAATGTAGCATTTGTTTGTTCAAAAAACGCTGCATGGGTATGTAATATGCTTGCATTGCATATCCATGCCCGTGTGTGCAATTGTGCATGTACAGGACATAGAGTGTCAGTTCATCTTATTGCAGCATTTATAGATTTTACTACGTTTTCTTTAATCTGCACATGTCATCTCTTTCTTCTACAAAATTTGCATTCTTGCTAGCATCTGTCAGAATCTCGTGAGGGCTGAGCTGCAAAATGTGAAAATGGTAGAGTGGGACCTCATAAGCGAGTTGGAGAAGTAGCTAATACGTCATTCTACGTACGTCCTTTTGGAGAGCTCATTTCAAGAGCATTTCGATGTCTTGTGTTATAAATGTGACAATTCGAGCTATCAAATGTCAAAACAAAGTGGTAGTTTGCTTTTTCTGGATGATTAGTTGGTAACACTTTGAGCAGTTACATGTACAAGCTGTGCTATTGTGTGAGTTTAAGTGTTGACCTATAGCTATAGGAAAGTATCGTGCAATGTACAGTTGCAACTACACTACTGAAGTGTGCATTAATCTTGTACTTCATCTGTCCGGGTTTATTAGGCCCCCTCTTATTTTCAATCAAAGTTTGACCATAGGTTTAACTGATAAAATGTACACTATATTTCATAAAAAGTTATACCGTGGGAAATCTCTTTCGAATACAAATCCAACAGTATACTTTTTGTATGGTATACATCATATTTGTTAGTCAATTGACCCAAATTACGAGGGCCACTAAACCCGGGCGGAGGGAGTACTTGTACTAATTGCCATTTTTATTGCTGACTGAAATGGTTATATCCGTCATGTATGTCATGTGAGGGTTGATTAGAGATTAGTAGTTAATATTCTAGTAGTTTATGTTGTGTGCATGTTGCTGGATAAGCTATGTGAGGTTGGACCATTGATGCTGTTGATCTTTGCTAGTGTATAGGTTTATTGGTTCACATGTGTTCACATGTTGCTGAAGTTCAGTTTGTTTGAATGTGATATCGAAAATCTTTATCCATGTAGCTTTGCTGAAAGGGAGCATCCAGACATGAACTAGAATTAGACATTTATGTTGAGTCTTCAATATCGTTTACAGATTCAGGTTTTAACATGTCTTCAGATTTAACCGGATGCATGCTATTGTTATTATTTGCTGCTCCTGTTTCTACCAGTTCATTCCTTCATCATCAGTTTTGCAAGGTTTATCTTTAGATACGTTACTGACATTAGCCAACTATTTTGTTCACCATGTCTGTGCTGATGTTTTTTTTTTTTGTAGGAAAGGAAGAACATATTGGAAAGGAGAAAAATTGCTGGGTTGGAGTAAGGGCAGAGATCTTGTTCTCGGCAAGGTAAACCTGACTTACCTATTAGCACTTTGTTTTATACGTGTAACTTCCTTCTATCCTGGATCATTCTGGTATTTGGCTACTCATTTGTTTTGCATCCTTACTTGACATCTCCCTATTCCTTCACTTTGGTTGGTTGAACCTGAATGGTTCTACGGCATCACCTGATAAATTCTTATCTTCTATATGTATGTTATTTATTTGCTTTCACGTGTGTGTTGGGCTAACACACTGGAGTAAGGATCTTGCTTTCCATGTACTCTCAACCGCTAGTGAATAATTATTATTGTTCTTAGGGAGCAGTATTTGATTATATAAGGTTGCATCTTAAGTGTCCACTTATTTTTCGCTGTGTGGTGGTATAATAACCATATAATGCATGTTATCTGTGATCCTCAATGAGAATGCCCTGAACCTGAATTTTAGTCTTCACATTCACTCTCCAACACATAGCAGATTGTAAGGCTTGATTTGAATATTAGTGGTGACCCGTGTTTGTGATTAGCCAGGATCGTGATGTGTTGTGATGGCACGTTTCCATTACTTGAAGCTTGTTATGACGTTCTTTTCGTCTTGTTTTGCAGCGTGTAGAGGTTCTGTAAGAGAGGTCGCAAGATTTGAAGCCGGGATCCTTGAACTGTATCTTGAGTTGAAGTGCCTGCCTATTTCCTCCTCTTTTTGGCTGGATGCTTTCTGGACTTCCAAACCAGTATCGCATGTTTGTTCTTTTGAACAGAAGATTCAGGGGTTCAAAGGATGCGGAGACTAGGATAGTAACTGTGAAACCAGTTCTTTTTTTCATGCATGCGAATGTGAGACGTGGCATCATTTCGCCACCGCCCCTGGATAGCTGAATGCGTTAGTGTTCCATGTTATGCGGTTAAGCAGATTCAAGTCCAGTCTGGATTTGCCATTCTAGTATGCTTTTATATGCAAAATGGAGCTGTACTTGGTGCCTGGTTACCGGGTCAGCGTTCGTCGAGCCATGCTTAAAGTAGCATGATGGCCCTCTTTAATATAATATCGTATGCGAAATGCTCTGCTTGAATTAACAATATACATGTGCCAAAGTAAGAAAGAAAGAAAAAACTTGGCTGATGTGATAGTTTTTCTTTTGAGAAACCTGATGTACGTTTGTTTGATCGCTCGCTTGCATGAGGTCGCTGGGTTCCAAGTTCCATTCGTCTGAACGTTTCACTATCAGCAATTCTAAAAAAAAAAACGTTTCTCTATCAGCACGATACGATTGCACGTATTTCTGTGCACCGACATTGTCGACCATTTTCTCAACCGAAAACAATATCCGTGTCTCCTTGATGGTGATGGGCCCGCATGCCAGAGACGTGTCTCTCATTCTTGCGGACGAGGCTTTAAAGGTTCGCAAATACCCAACAATTCCAAGGTCCGAACCGCAAAACGGCTCAAGTAGCACCCATCTCCACCGTCCCTTTCTCCTCCCTCTGCCCCGGTCTCCTCCCTCCTTTCCGGGTCGCCCGCGCTCCGCCTACCGGATCGCAATTCCGCATCGCCCCGCCGCAGCCGCAGCCCCAGCCAGCCCCCGATGGCGCGGCGATCCGCCCCGCTCCTCCGCCGCCTGGTCTCCTCCGCGCCGCCCCTCCCGGGCCACGGCGGCGGCGCGCGCCGCACGGTGACCTACATGCCCCGCCCGGGCGACGGCACCCCGCGTCCCGTCACGCTCATCCCGGGCGACGGCATCGGGCCCCTCGTCACCGGCGCCGTCGAGCAGGTCATGGAGGCGATGCACGCGCCCGTCTACTTCGAGTCCTACGACGTCCACGGCGACATGCCCGCCGTGCCCCCCGCCGTCATCGAGTCCATCCGCCGCAACAAGGTCTGCCTCAAGGGCGGCCTCGCCACCCCCGTCGGCGGGGGCGTCTCCTCCCTCAACATGCAGCTCCGCAAGGAGCTCGACCTCTTCGCCTCCCTCGTCAACTGCGCCAACGTCCCCGGCCTGCCCACCAGGCACCAGAACGTCGACATCGTCGTCATCAGGGAGAACACCGAGGGCGAGTACTCGGGCCTCGAGCACGAGGTCGTCCCGGGGGTCGTCGAGAGCCTCAAGGTATGCCTGATCGTTCGCTCCCTGTTGTTTGTTTAGAGGATTCATCTTGATTCCTTCACATGTTCATTGGTTGGCGAATGATGTGCCTTGTGAGGTAGCATATAACTGTTAGATTTGCATATCGTAGCTAGTTAGTACATGGTTAAGAGGAAAGTTTTCCATTGCAAAGCTGCAACTGTCAGAGTAGATATATGATTTGTCTGTGATGAACTGATGCTGTCGGTTAGTTATCAATCACAATACGTGTAAAATTGAGTTATCTGAATTTGTGACCAGGATGATGTAGATTGCTAGGATGCTTTTATAAATGTACTGTTTACTTGATAGTTTATATGATCATTGCAGTCATTCATGCCTCATAATGTTGAAATTGCGGGTAGATCCGTGTAAAATTGCCAAATGTGGAGTCAAATCCTCAGTCTGATTCTGGCAAGAATTGTGCTCCAGTGATTGGCATGTGCTCTGCTTGTCCAAACTTGTGGTGTAGCTTAGCACGTTTATAGAAACCAATTTAATTGAATTATTGGGTCGGTGTTTACCAGGTAAATGATTTGGCGGTGTTGACTGTATTTGAGTAATTTCCTTATTTTCCTCGTTTATTGAGAAATTGCGATATTCATTTAACATTATGCATTTGCGCTTGACTTGGCGGCAAAACTCATTGCTGAATTTACAAATAGTGTAATCAGTAAAAAACTCTGTAGCCTTATGTAGAATAATACACTGTCATTATTTTGATCAAACCATGACGTGACATGCTGTGAGGTTGGTATCATGGATTCTGGATGTATTTATCCCAGGAAATAGTAGCCAATAGTTACTGCCGTCCCAAATAAACAGATGGGTGAACTTGACGTCTATATCAACAGAACATGAATATCATGACGTTAGCTTCGTTTCCATTATTTTCAAATAGACCAAGATACACCGAAAATTTGCCCTGTATATGTTCACAATATTCATCATATATGTGTTTATTTTCTTGCATTTATGTTTCCTTGCAAGCCTATTATCAGTTCTATCTTAAATGACGTGAGTTTGCTTGCTCAAAACATTATCGATGAAAGCAATTGCTCGACTTATGCTTTCCTTTTAAGTCTGTTTTGTTGCCTTTTTGTTACTCTTACTGATTGGGTTTAGGTCATCACGAAGTTTTGCTCTGAGAGGATTGCCAAATATGCCTTCGAGTATGCTTACCTTAACTACCGGAAGAAAGTCACGGCAGTGCATAAAGCAAACATCATGAAACTTGCTGATGGTTTGTTCTTGGAGTCTTGCCGTGAGATTGCCGCTAAATATCCAAGTATTGAGTATAACGAAATTATTGTTGACAACTGCTGCATGCAACTTGTTTCAAGGCCTGAGCAATTTGATGTTATGGTATGTATCTAATTATCCTGGTATTCTCAGATGCTCCTATTAAGTAAACCGTTCCTTGGGGTTACTGCAGATTTTCTAACTTCTATCTTTCCATTCTTTTGATAGGTTACGCCTAACCTTTACGGCAATTTGGTTGCCAACACAGCTGCAGGTCTTGTTGGAGGAACAGGTGTCATGCCAGGAGGTAAGATTTCAGCATACTTTGTTTCTGCGGTCACTTCATACTACGAATGGTTAATTGGATTAACTTGGTCAATTGCAAGAAATGCTGGTCAACACTTCCTTCCTGGTATTATTGAATACTTTTCTGGGGGCCGACTAGTGTGACATGCCTAGTGTGTTGTAGACTTGTAGTCGCACATGATTTTGACACCGCCTTTTTTTGTCTATATGAACTACATATAGGTTTATTCTTGTAAGCCAACATAAGTTTGAGGTTCATATTGATCCATGGATGCTGCATTTGTGTTGCAGGTAATGTGGGTCAGGATCATGCCATCTTCGAGCAAGGTGCTTCTGCAGGAAATGTGGGAAATGACAATCTTGTAGAGCAGCAGAAAGCAAACCCTGTCGCCCTGCTCCTGTCGTCCGCTATGATGTTGAGGCATTTGCAGTTCCCGTCGTTCGCTGACCGTCTGGAAACTGCGGTGAAGCGGGTCATTGCAGAGGGCAAGTACAGGACAAAGGATCTGGGCGGCACCAGCACCACCCAGGAAGTTACTGATGCAGTGATCGCTAATCTGGATTAGATACCTGATGCACGCCTGAAGAATCGATTCTTTTGGAGGACTGGTTTACAGGTCCCAACTTTTGAGTGCTATTTTTTCCGTACAGCGTTAGATCGGCAATTATATATTTCAGAAATAATTGAGAAACCCACGAGGATTATTCTTCCCATGATACTTTGTAGCAAGGCAAAACACCTTGTGTTGCAGAGGGGGTAGCTGGCTACCTTCAATTTAAACGGCATGCATTGAAAGTTTATTCTCAGTTCTTATTCGTGGTTATCACTCCCATGTAACCGGAATCCGGTCCTCTTTTCTTTGGAAAGGGAATCTGGTCTTCTGAATTGCTATGCATGTCACTGTCAGATTTTGTATGGTACTCGAGCTATAGCTCCCAAATCCTGTCCCCCTGTTACTTCACTTTTGCCTCTTTCTCCTCTATATTATACACAAACTATATAAATTCTACAGCAATAGTTTGAACATAATTTGGTAATATTCATCAGTCATAATTCAAAATCAAAAGCATGGTAGTCATCAAACAAAATACATGTGAAATAGTTCAGCTGTTTGAAGATATTTCAAAGAAAACTACATTGTGACATGGTGGTTGCATATATGCTCTGCTAGATCATTATCTAAGTTGCACGCTTGGCAGGAACGGAGCTAGAATCATGATTCAACACTTAATTATTTTTTAATAAAATCATTATATAAATTTTAAAAAATAATTATATGATGTAGTTATTTGAGCGGTCTTTTCACATGTATAACTCGGGAATAACTAAATCGAAACACACCAGCCGTTCCATGCCCTTTAGTTGTGTCACACTATTCAATTTTGTCACTAGAAGTTTGATCTACTACTCGACACCGTTATCGTTCAGTGTTCAGGGGCAAGCATCCCCAGCTCTTTATCCTGTAACGTAGTATGAGCTGTATGACCCAACCAGACCAGCACAGGTGAAATCCGGGGTTCTAACCTGAAGATGGCCTGTGCGCCTGCAAATTTTATATAAACATTGTCATGACTCTTATTTCCTTCATGTACATTCACTCCCTGTAGCTTTACGCACGCCATCAAGTTGCCAAGAGTCGCAGTTTATGGTCTGAGTCTTTTGATTTGTATCTCTCCTTATTTTCTTTGGCTGGATGCTCGAATTGATAGGAGCAACTGTTGGTTAATGACTTGACGGTTCAATCAGGGATGTTATAATGACTCTTGCTGTTTTGGAATCACTGAAGCTTAGCTGCGGTGTTGAGACTTTACCCTAGCTTCTGCAGTCTGCACTAACCTCCCTTGGCACCAGTAGAGAAGAATAAACTCTCTTGGATATTCCCATCACAGGAATGCGCGGTCATGTACCTTGGCACTCGTTTCAGCTTTCTGCGCGCGACTGAAGAGAGTAAGCCTGAAGGGCTGAGGCCAAGCCAAACAGTCCAGCCAACTTTGATTTACATCCTGCACATAACATGCAAAACCAGAACAACAGAAACAAAGCTAATAAGGTACACAAACGCTATCCTTTTCAAGTTCCAATGACCAGAAACAGATCTGATCAAGTCACCGAAGTATGTATGGCACTCATGTAGGTAAATCCCCGCAAAAGAGAAACTTCATGTATGTAGGTAGTAATGCGGCGTCCCTCGAGGTGTAGTGCATCCCACCGTAACAATTTACAGGAGAACCAAAAGTAATGCAACAGCAACGGCACCTATATCCTGGACTTCCTACTTCTCTAGACCTAGAAATGGAATGGATTTGCTTGTATCTCAGAACAACAGACTTCGAATTAGCTCAAACTATGCATCATATCAGTGGCAAGGTACTCGTATCCAACCGTTAACCATTTGCTCCTCCAAGCAATACGCGAGGAATCATCCGCGTGATTCCAAGAGCTCTCTTCGCGCGGTCTGTATCAGCGTGTGCATGAAAGAAGCAGCGTCACAGCACGAAGGGTTGGGAACAGAAGCGTGTGCCAGGAAAGGAAGTTTTCTCAATGATCTTCCGCTCAATCCCTGTGGGAGAATGGAAAAAAGATCACCACCATTATCAGCCTGTTGGTGTTGATTACAGCAGATCACTTAATCTACAGCAATAAAAAGGTAAGGCAACTGTAAACTTCATCACTTACGTCGCACAGTTCTGCGCCTTCATGCAGTAATTTGGAGAGATGAAGTGTATGGGGTTCTGCAGCCTCAGGACAGTGCAACTTCTCTTTCAGGGTTGAATAGCTCAGAATGCAAGGCAAATCACCACCCTGTATTTGGAGAGGAATAATCCTTTAAAGATTGCAAGAAAGCTGGAAATTCTATACAGCAGTTCAAACAAATAAATTCTTTGAGGTCCCAAATACAGGTTTGCTCAGAAAAAGTGCCCCATGTGCAAAGCAGTTCCAAGCAACCTTCACAGTGATACAGCGGTGGTATTACAGCAACCAAGTTGGCAAAAAGGAACAAATACCTGAGGATATGTAAGAATTCCTACTCGGAAGAGTTCATCTATGCATGATCTCAAAATCTCATAGCGTGCTTGAAGAGTAGGGGGTCCGACGTATGCCTTGATGTCTGCCCTGTCAACAAATGCAATATCTGCAAACCACATACGAGTTAGAATTTATTGATTTTAGGACTCAATGCATGTCTACACGATGTTTAAGAAGGCTACAGGCTGTTCTCCTTAACAGCCATCGAAAATAGAATGAATGTCTGCAATTACGCAATTTTATTAGCCCAAGAGACATCAGTACTGAGCACAGTTGATATCTCATTGTCGATGGCAACAAGATTATCTAAATTTAAATGTATCAATAATGTAGCATTAGTTACTTCAGAAAAGTAGGAAAAGTGATGTTATAAACATAGACAGCTCCACGGACATAAACATGCTTATTATGCAATTGATCTTTCCCTCACTGCAGTGATTCACTTGACCAACTAAAACACATACTAAATGTCCAAATTTGTCCAGATGTTGATCATATACAGCACCGTTGTTCCAAACGCGCAGATAATCATGCAAAAAATGTGGCAACTATGCACACAAAATGGCATGATGGGCCATTCAGGTCATAAAAGGAAAAAACTCAAAAGGCGAAAAATCAATACCGATAGCTGTGGTGATATTTGATGTCGTCAAAATGATAACATTTGGCCAAGCCTTCAGTTTGTCCATTTGTGTTAGCAAGGCATTTACCACCTGAACATTAGAGTGAAAGAAGACAGTGTAAACATTACCTGATAAAAGGTGTATGGCAAAGGAAAACTGCTGAAAACTTTACCCTAATGGAGTCTGAAGGCTCAGAACCAGATATGGCAGCCTGTCTGGCAGCAGCAAGGCTTTCAACTTCATCTGCAATATCACGTGTTAAAATGCATAAACGCCATAGATAACATTAAGGGTTCAAATACAGCATGCTGCAAATCAAATTTATCTAAAATGAGGTTTAGTTAAAATTCTATAGGAGTGCCACAATGCATTTTGCTAGTCTGCAACTAGGAGATAATGCCTAGGGAATTAAATTGTGTTGATTTCGATTTTAAAAACATTTACGATCTATGTTATCTCTATTCACATAAAGGACAAAATCATTTGCTATCTTACTTATCCACCCACATGTCATGTAGCTCAATGGGGTTCATTATTCATTAGTATTGAGGCATTTCTTTAAGTAAAAAACGCAATGGAATGAGGAGTCCGTTTAACAACACATAGATAAGATGAACAAGGCATGGATTGAGCTAGTCAGATCATACGGAGATTGACCATCTAGTCATTTCACCAGTTTTGTCATGAACATACCGATCAATACAAATACCAGGTTGCTTTCTTCCTCCACCATCTCCTGAATCTTCTGGAAAAGTTTAGCTACCTAAAAAGGACAAATTATAGCATGTACATTGTAAGGCAGAAATGAAGATATATCCAATGGACAATTTTAGTGGGCTAAACTAACTACATACTACAAAATGTATCATATGATGGTGAATTTTCCACATCATGCAAAATGGTGCAAAAACATAGCAAAACTCAATTACCACGAGCTAATGATGTGATTTCAGCATGAACGTATACATGATAATATTATTGATATAAACACAAAAAGCCATACCAGTTTCCCACTTTCAGAAAACCACTTGCTGAACAATGAATGGGCATTGACTTCAATTAGTTGGCACATAGAATACCTGGTGAAAAAGAGACCGTAATTAATAACACATTATTTATTAAAACACTAGTCATGAATATCATTAAGCAAGAACCTTGAATTGAAGCGAATAGAAAGCTTCTGAGCTAGTGCTTTACATAATGAAGTCTTTCCTGTTCCAGGTGGACCATGTAAAAGTACAATCCTGCAATTGTATGTAAAAAAGCACATGAACAATACAAAACAAAATAAATTATATATTCCTAGAGAATAATTTATATAACTGAAAGTGCACATTTGCATGGGTTTCAGCTCTAGCCTACCAACTTGTTTGGGACTAAAGGCTTTGTTGTTGTTGTTGTAGTTACGCATTTGCATGGGTATTAAAAGGTAAGTAGTTCAGTTTCACGAAGTTCAGGCTTTTGCATCCAATGAGTATCCCTTGACAATTAAGCTGCAATTCTTTTTTGCAGTATTTTGCACATTCATCTTGATTAACTATCCCAACAAACAATATCCACCAATAGACTCAAGGAAGAAGTGAAGAACTGAAGAAGAGGAAGGAGACAGTGGTCCACTGTCCAGATACAATTTCAGGAAGTACTCATGAACGTCATTTAAAGGTTTCAGAAGCTAACTGCAAACCCAACTACACAAAAAGGTGCCCTAAAGTTCCATGGCAGTAATGACCAGCTTTATTGTGGAAAGTAAAACCAAAATATGCCACTTCTGATGACATGTGAAGCCTCCAAGTGCTTAACGATGTGAAAGATGCTTACCTGTTCCATGAAACAAGGCATGGGTCTACACCTCTTTCAGTAAATAGCAAAGCACTAGCAGCATATCTCAGCAACCTCTGCTTGAGACCCACTTCATATAGTAAGCTGCAAGCACATACGACATCATCAACAGAATAAAAAACACAGAAATTGTAACTGGTAAAGGATAATGAGATCAAACCAAACCTTTCCCACAATCCATCAAATTCTTTGGCAGGTAGAGCCCACTCATTGAAGCTAGAGAGTGTGTCGTCTTCACTTGGTTCTTCACCTGGACCATCCTCACTCAACTGCAAGATAACTAGATCAGCTTGAGCCTTGAGGCGATGATGAATTTGAACCAAATGTTCACTTAGAACATGACATGAAGTAATATATCTCTTGGAAAGAGGTCAGTAGTCTAATTTAGAAAATCACTCCGGTTGTTTCAAGAGAAAACAAATGTGAAATTTTAAGTGAAAAGAACAAAACACCAGTACCTCAGCAGCATTACAAAGATATCTTATGATGTGAAGATGAAACAATTCCAACAGTCAATTGTCAAAGAAGAAAGATAGCCGGCAATAGCATGTAAACATACCCAAAGACCATCCGTGTTTTAAAAGGAACTAGAAGAGATTTAGCAACAAAGATTTAAGTGATTTAGGCAGAAAACATTTAGATGCATACCTGGAATACATGAACGACAGGTTTGACTTGCCAAAACAACAGGATTTTGTGGTTCTCAATCAACTCATCTACATGAAAAGCGGGCATTCAGGAAGAGGTACATAGATAACTGAGATCAAGAAAGCACACTTTCCAGCCTAAGTGAAACATCATACCAGTGTCACATATTTGGATCCTTTTGACATGTTCAAGAAGAAAAGAATTGTCTGGAGGTATCTGAACAGGACCATCGACATAGCTTAAACTTCGAGATTCTAACATCCTGATAAGAGAACAACTTGTAAATGTTAAGTATGAGCAATAACAAGCAGTAATGTCCTGCAAGAGAAGATAACTGTGCAAGTTCAATATATATGCTATGAGCTTAAACCAAGAAGCTGTCTACAAGAAACTCTGTCAATTCCATGGCCTCAGATCTGATTAGCACTTTAATATGAAAGAAACAATGATAAGATTTCTGGAATTGATTTGGTGAGTTATCCGGCCTCTCAATAAGCAATGATGAAGATTGGCTTATGTCTGTTTCCAGTGATCTTTTCTGAACAGAACACTACAGATGATATGATTTTTTAACTTCATTTACAGCTTTCTCCATCATTTGTGCAAGCAAATGGTGAACAGTCATTTTTTAAATGATCAGCTTATATCCATGTTACACAGCAGAAATCCCCACCTAATTGCTAATCTGTTGTAAAACTTAAAAGTTATCTGGTATTTTGCTCTAAAATATTAATCACCCTGCAAACCCTAATTGCCTATTACAAACAATTTAGTATTCCTAACTTTGCTAGTTGCCACGTCAATATCCGATATGCTGCATCATCAGCGATTATCTTTACCAAACATGTCTGTTATTTCCTACTGCAACATACTCAGCAAACTCCACTGCTAAATCACAGGATGATTGTTGACCACGTTCCCTAGAATCATGGCACATTTTCACTTTTCCAGTGCCAAACTACATCTAATCCAACCCGCATTTAGCAACTCATTCATCCACGTGTCATCAAGCATCCAAATAACAGTAAAATATGCTCGAAACAAAGTGTAACCCGAACAGCACCGACCTCTCGACCGCCGTTCGGACGTCCTCGGCGCGAGCCGTACTCGTGGCGTGCAGCAACACCTCAACTGCAAGCGCAAAAGGAAAAAAACAATCAACGCCGGGGAAACCAAATCGGGCATTCGCAGAGCACGGTTTAGTCATGCGCCGCCAGGGCGAGGCCAGAAATGCGCGGGCGTCGCGGCGCCTACCTGAGACGAGGACCTTGTCGTCTGGCGGGGTGGGCGCGACTACGGCCTCCGCCGTCGGCTGCGGCGAGGACGAGACCGCGGGAGGGGTGGCGGCGGCTGCGGGCTCCAGGGGTGGGCTGGAGGGGAAGGCGGGCGGGGCGGGATGAGAAGGGTGGGGGTCGAAGGAGATCTCCATGGGAGCGCTCATGGTGGCCAGGCTCCGCGAGGGAGCGGAATGGAGAAGGTTCTAGGGTTTTGGGTTTGGGGAGGGGAGGGGAAGGCGGAGCCGTGGAGGAATAGGAGATTTTTTTGGGGGAAGGAGGCTGTGAGAGGATTTGGGTTTCCCGCGCTTGGGGTACCTTAAGGCCTCTTTGGATTGAAGGCATAGGAATATTGGAGGATTCCAATCCATTGGATTTTTTTCTAATGAAGTCCTTTGGATTAAAGGAACCACACCTCCAAAATTCCTATAGATGCATTCCTACACCTCAATCCTATAGGAATTTCAACATCCACTATAACCACTTTTTTACACTGATTCGCGTAGGATCGAGGCACTTTTCCTGTGTTTTTCCTGTATTCCATCCAAATGACCATTCTTGTAGTTTTTCTCTATTTTGTAATCCTCTGTTTTGCACCTACAATCCCGTCAAATTCATGTGTTTTTTGAATTCCTTTGTTTTCTAATCCTGTGATCCAAAGAAGCGGTCAGGAGATGGGCTTCCATTTAACTTCCAATGATTTTTTCTGTAAGCTCCGGGTGGGTTTAGCGACCTGGATGGGCTCAATGGGCACCCATGTTTTTGACCAAATCCTTATCGACCCAGCAGCATGCATATGTGGTCTTTCCTATGGTTGCTCAAAAAAAAAAGTGGTCTTTCCTATTCGACACTCTCTGTGTTAAATAGAGAAAAATCACTAGTTAAGAGTTAACCCTAGCAAAGGTCACTCCCTACCTTCTTACTCCCTCCGTTCGAAATTACTTGTCGCAGAAATGGATGTATCTAGATGTATTTTAGTTCTAGATACATTCATATCCGAGACAAGTAATTCCGAACGGAGGGAGTAGGTTCTTGCTGTGTCGCTTGTTATAACTTGGAAGTTTTTCCTTTTTTAGATTTGTTCATTTTAAAAAAATTATCTTCTAAACTGTTTTCACTATTGGATTTCTCATGTCGAGATCTTCAAAACTACTCCCTCCGTATCATAATGTAAAATGTTTTTGACACTATACTAGTACAAAAAACGTCTTATATTAATGGACGGATGGAGTAGATCCCATGTTAATAGTTATATCACAAAATGAGAGAGAGAAAAAAAATCAGAAACCCCAAAAAGAAATGAAAAAAGAAGAAAAAAAACAGAAACTGAAAAAGGAAAAAGGAAAAAAACAACAAAGCCTAGAAGCACTGTAGGGTTTTCAATTGTTCTTTTGGTGTGATTTTCCTTTTTATTCATGGGAAGCACGGTTGTGCTTTTCCCTTTTCGAGAAGCACAATTATGCTTATCATAAAAGCGAAATGTTATGCTTTCGACGGAAGCAAATATATGCTTCCACGAGCTCGCGGAGGTAAATTTGTGCCTCCATAAGAAGCACAATCGTGCTTCCTGAATAAGGGAAGGTCAAAAAAATCTAAAACCCGAAAATGCGTACAGAAAAATAAAAAACATAAATCCATATGAAGTGCCCAGCACGCGTCATGTGGCGACGGCTGGGCGCACCACTTGGTACGCTCTCGTGCCAAAAAAGTGACCCTTGCGGAAACCCCACAGGGGGTAACCCTTAGTTAGTTGCTCCCTAGAATTGAGTCGGTTCAGTAGTGGGTTTCAAGTTGTTCATTCGTGCAACATTGTCCCAAACCCTATTTAGCACCTTCTCTGATTGTTACAATGCATTTGACAAACCAGCGTACAACCCCTCTCCAGCTTGCGCTCGACCCATTTATTTAATTCCTCTCTTTCGTGACAACAATTTTGTTTCATTCCCGCAATGCACGGCCGCTCGTGAATGGGCCAACCCACATAAAGCGGTCGTTCCGTGTTTTTTCTGAATCGTTCCCAACCAATTTTGTGAAGCTTCTAGTAGATTCCAGCCAGTTTTAGGAAGCTTCTAGAAGCTTTTGACCGTTTTTTGGGTTTTGTATTTAGGTTCTTTTGCCCTTTTAGCAAACTATTTTTTTAAATGTGTGAACTTTCTTTAATTTGTAAATTTTTGAAAATCCGTGAACTTTTTCAAATACAAAATAAAAAAAATCCACAAATACTTTTTTGAGTGCGTGACTTTTTTCAAATTCTTGAACTTTTTTCAAAACCATATTTTTTTTTCAAATCCCTCAAAACTTTCTTGAACTCAGTTATGAGTTCTCATTTGTAAATTTTTTGTTAAATGCAGATAATATGGACAAGTTTCTTCTGAAAAGAAAGGTATCATCACAATGCTCCATAAGGCATGAATTGGGAGGAGGAGATTCAATATGATCCAAAAAAGAGGAAATTGTAAACATTATCATACAAATTTGAAATATCTGGTAAGAAGAGAGTACCTGGTTAATGGACCTTGTTAGCCAAGAGATATCAATCTTTCATGTTCAAGCTTTAGGGTTAAGAGGAGAAGGTTCAATCTTGAATGGTTTGATGATTATGGGAGCTCGCTTTAATACGACAAGTATAATTTGAGTTACAACAAAGTTAGAGGACAAGGTGTTGGGGAACGTAGTAAAAATTCAAAATTTTCCAACGTGTCACCAAGATCAATCTAGGAGATGCTAGCAACGAGAGAGAGAGAGGGAGTGCATCTTCATACCATTGAAGATCGCTAAGCAAAAGCGTTACAAGAACGCGGTTGATGGAGTCGTACTCGCGGCGATTCAAATCGCGGAATATCCAATCAAGCGCCGAATGGACGGCGCCTCCACATTCAACACATGTACAACCCGGGACGTCTCCTCCTTCTTGATCCAGCAAGGGGAGAGGAGAAGTTGAGGGACAACTCCAGCAGCACGACGACATGGGGGTGGAGGAGCTCGTGGTTCTCCGGCAGGGCTTCCCCAAGCACTATGGAAGAGGAGGAGGAGTTGGAGAGGGGGAGAGGGTTGCGTCACGGGAAGGGTGCGGCTGCCCTCCCACCCTCTCACTATATATAGGGGGAAGGGGAGAAGGGGGAGGCGCCCTAGGGTTTCCCCTAGGGGGCGGCGGCTAGGGCAGATTGGATCTCCCTAGGGAAACCCTAGGGAGACTTGCCCCCCAAGCCAAGTAGGTGGAGGCTTGCCTCCCAAGCCAGGTGGAGGCGCCCCACCTTCCCAAGTAACATGGGAAAGGGTGTGGGGGGCGCACAGCCCCTTCGAGCATCTCCAGCCGCGCCCCCAACAGGCCCCCCAGGCCACTTTTTCGGCGCCGGCGCCAAAAAACACCCCAGTCGCGCCCCCAGGACGCCGAAAATCGCCGGCTCGGACCTTTTTTCCGCCCGGCGGTCACAGGCCGAGCCCGGCGCACTGGGGGGCAATTGGGGGCTCCGGTGGAAGGGAAAAGCGTGGCTGGCCCACACAGTCAGGGGAAAAGTCAAGGTTTTCTTCCCCGACTCGCCTCCCACCCCCCGCGCCCTCGGCCGCCACTAGCTATATCTCGGCGCCTCCCGCCGCCCTTCACTGCTAGATAGCCATTCCCCGCCAGAAAAATAGCAGAGCTTCGCCGCGGCAGCCCCTCCAACAGCAGTTGGGCGTTTCCGACAGCCGTTTCCGGCCACGGAGGGGCAGTTTAGCGGCGGGTACATGCCCACCAGGCGCAAGGTGTTCGGCGATTTGCCTGCCTCGGCGATGGACTCGGATGACGAGGAAGCGATCGCCACGCTACTGGAGGAGGAAGCCGAGGCCGACGTCCAGGAAGAAGAGCATCTCATGGTGCTCGCCGCCCTCGCCCAGCTGCTGGCGAGCAATGAAAAGTCGCGGCGAGGTGGCTCGGTGCCGGGGCGGGTGAAAGCAAAGAATCGACATCGTCTCGAAGGCTACTGCATGCTCTACTCTGACTACTTCGCCGATGCTCCACTTCACGGCGAGAAAACATTTCGGCGCCATTATCGGATAAGCCGAAAGCTCTTCCTCAGGATTGTGAATTCCATCCGGGAGTTCGAAAACTACTTCAAGTGCAAGATGGATTGCACCGACGCCCTTGGATTCACTTCCATCCAGAAGTGCACGACAGTGATGTCTACTACACAACCTTCTTCTTGTAGACGTTGTTGGGCCTCCAAGTGCAGAGGTTTATAGGACAGTAGCAAATTTCCCTCAAATGGATGACCTAAGGTTTATCAATCCATAGGAGGCGTAGGATGAAGATGGTCTCTCTCAAGCAACCCTGCAACCAAATAACAAATAGTCTCTTGTGTCCCCAACACACCCAATACAATGATAAATTGTATAGGTGCACTAGTTCGGCGAAGAGATGGTGATACAAGTGGTATATGGATAATAGATAAAGGTTTTTGTAATCTGAAAATATAAAACAGCAAGGTAACTAATGATAAAAGTGAGCGTAAACGGTATTGCAATGCTAGGAAACAAGGCCTAGGGTTCATACTTTTACTAGTGCAAGTTCCCTCAACAATAATAGCATAATTGGATCACATAACTATCCCTCAACATGCAACAAAGAGTCACTCCGAAGTCACTAATAGCGGAGAACAAACGAAGAGATTATGGTAGGGTATGAAACCACCTCAAAGTTATTCTTTCCAATCAATCCGTTGGGCTATTCCTATAAGTGTCACAAACAGCCCTAGAGTTCGTACTAGAATAACACCTTAAGACACAAATCAACCAAAACCCTAATTTCACCTAGATACTCCAATGTCACCTCAAGTATCCGTGGGTATGGTTATATGATATGCATCACACAATCTCAGATTCATCTATTCCACCAACACAAAGGACCTCAAAAAGTGCCCCAAAGTTCTACCGGAGAATCACGACGAAAACATGTGCCAACCCCTATGCATAGGTTCATGGGCGGAACCCGCAAGTTGATCACCAAAACATACATCAAGTGAATCACGTGGTATCCCATTGTCACCACAGATACGCACGGCAAGACATACATCAAGTGTTCTCAAATCTTTAAAGACTCAATCCGATAAGATAACTTCAAAGGGGAAACTCAATCCATTACAAGAGAGTAGAGGGGGGAGAAAACATCATAGGATCCAACTATAATAGCAAAGCTCGCGATACATCAAGATCGTACTACCTCAAGAACATGAGAGAGAGAGATCAAACACATAGCTACTGGTACATACCCTCAGCCCCGAGGGAGAACTACTCCCTCCTCGTCATGGAGAGCACCGGGATGATGAAGATGGCCACCGGAGAGGGATTGCCCCCTTCGACAGGGTGCCGGAACGGGTTTAGATTGGCTTTCGGTGGCTACGGATGCTTCTGGCGGCGGAACTCCCGATCTATTGTGCTCTCGGATGTTTTTAGGGTATATGGAGGGTCACGAGGGGCCCACGAGGGTGAAGGGCGCGCCCCCCTACTTCGTGGCCTCCTCGAAGCTTCCCTTACGTGGACTCCAAGTCTCCCGGGTTGCTTTTCTTTCAAAAATAAGTTCCGTGAAGTTTCAGGTCAATTGGACTCCATTCGATTTTCCTTTTCTGCGATACTCTAAAACAAGGAAAAAACAGAAACTGGCATTGGGCTCTAGGTTAATAGGTTAGTCCCAAAAATAATATAAAAGTGCATAATAAAGCCCATAAGCATCCAAAGTTGATAATATAATAGCATGGAACAATAAAAAATTATAGATACGTTGGAGACGTATCAGCATCCCCAAGCTTAATTCCTGCTCGTCCTCGAGTAGGTAAATGATAAAAATAGAATTTTTGATGTGGAATGCTATCTAACATATTTCTCTAAGTAATTCTCTTTATTGTGGCAAGAATATTCAGATCCATAAGATTCAAGATAAAAGTTTAATATTGACATAAAAATAATAATACTTCAAGCATACTAACTAAGCAATCATGTCTTCTCAAAATAACATGGCCAAAGAAAGCTATCCCTACAAAATCATATAGTCTGGCTATGCTCCATCTTCACCACACAACATATTTAAATCATGCACAACCCCGATGACAAGCCAGGAAATTGTTTCATACTTTTGATGTTATCAAACTTTTTCAATCTTCACGCAATACATGAGCGTGAGCCATGGATCTAACACTATAGGTGCAATAGAATGGTGGTTGTGGAGAAGATAAAAAGGAGAAGATAGTCTCACATCAACTAGGCGTATCAACGGGCTATGGAGATGCCCATTAATAGATACCAATGTGAGTGAGTAGGGAATGTCATGCAACGGATGCACTAGAGCTATAAATGTATGAAAGCTCAAAAAAAGAAACTAGTGGGTGTGCATCCAACTCGCTTGCTCACAAAGACCTAGGGCATTTTGAGGAAGCTCATCATTGGAATATACAAGCCAAGTTCTATAATGAAAGATTCCCACTAGTATATGAAAGTGATATTATAGGAGACTCTCTATCATGAAGATCATGGTGCTACTTTGAAGCACAAGTGTGGTAAAAGGATAGTAGCATTGCCCCTTCTCTCTTTTTCTCTCATTTTTTTATTTGGGCCTTCTCTTTTTTATGGCCTCTTTTCTCTTTTTTTTATTTGGGCTTCTTTGGCCTCTTTTATTTATTTATTTTCGTCCGGAGTCTCGTCCCGACTTGTGGGGGAATCATAGTCTCATCCTTTCCTCACTGGGACAATGTTCTAATAATGATGATCATCACACTTTTATTTACTTACAACTCAAGAATTACAACTCGATACTTAGAACAAAATATGACTCTATATGAATGCCTCCGACGGTGTACTGGGATGTGCAATGATGCATGAGTGACATGTATGAAAGAATTATGAACGGTGGCTTTGCCACAAATACAATGTCAACTACATGATCATGCATAGCAATATGACAATGATGGAGCGTGTCATAATAAACGGAACGGTGGAAAGTTGCATGGCAATATATCTCGGAATGACTATGGAAATGCCATAATAGGTAGGTATGGTGGCTGTTTTGAGGAAGGTATATGGTGGGTTTATGATACCGGCGAAAGTTGCGCGGTACTAGAGAGGCTAGCAATGGTGGAAGGGTGAGAGTGCGTATAATCCATGGACTCAACATTAGTCATAAAGAACTCACATACTTATTGCAAAAATCTATTAGTTATCGAAACAAAGTACTATGCACATGCTCCTAGGGGGGATAGATTGGTAGGAAAAGACCATCGCTCGTCCCCGACCGCCACTCATAAAGAAGACAATCAATAAATAAATTATGCTCCGACTTCATCACATAACGGTTCACCATACGTGCATGCTACGGGAATCACAAACTTCAACACAAGTATTTCTCAAATTCACAACTACTCAACTAGCATCACTCTAATATCACCATCTCCATATCTCAAAACAATTATCAAGTATCAAACTTCTCTTAGTATTCAATGCACTTTATATGAAAGTTTTTATTATATCCCTCTTTGATACCCATCATATTAGGACTAAATTCATAACCAAAGCAAACTACCATGCTGTTTAGAGACTCTCAAAATGATATAAGTGAAGCATGAGAGTTCATCTATTTCTTCAAAATAAAACTACCACCATGCTCTAAAAAGATATAAGTGGAGCACTAGAGCAACAACAAACTACTCTGAAAGATATAAATAAAGATCAATGAGTAGTTGAATAATTATGAAGCTATGTGAAGACTCTCTAACATTTAATAATTTGAGATCTTGGTATTTTATTCAAACAACAAGCAAAAATAAAATAAAATGACGCTCCAAGCAAAACACATATCATGTGGCGAATAAAAATATAGCTCCAAGTAAAGTTACCGATGAACGAAGATGAAAGAGGGGATGCCTTTCGGGGTATCCCCAAGCTTAGGCTTTTGGTTGTCCTTGAATATTACCTTGGGGTGCCTTGGTCATCCCCAATCTTAGGCTCTTTCCACTCCTTATTCCATAGTCCATCGAATCTTTACCCAAAACTTGAAAACTTCACAACACAAAACTTAACAGAAAACTCGTAAGCTCTGTTAGCGAAAGAAAACAAAACACCACTTCAAGGTACTGTAATGAACTCATTTTTTATTTATATTGGTGTTAAACCTACTGTATTCCAACTTATCTATGTTTATAAACTGTTATACTAGCCATAGATTCATCAAAATAAGCAAACAACACACGAAAAACAGAATCTGTCAAAAACAGAACAGTCTGTAGTAATCTGTAACTAACGCAAACTTATGGAACCTCAAAAATTATAAAATAAATTCCTTGACGTGAGGAATTTATCTATTAATCATCTTAAAAAAGAATAAACTAAATATCACTATCCAATAAAACATGGCGGCAATTCCCGTGAGCGCTAAAGTTTCTGTTTTTTACAGCAAGATCAACAAGACTTACCCCAAGTCTTCCCAACGGTTCTACTTGGAACAAACACTAATTAAAACATAAAAACTCAATCATAACAGAAGCTAGATAAATTATTTATTACTAAGCATGAGCAAAAATCAAGGAACAAAAATAAAGTTGGGTTGCCTCCCAACAAGCGCTATCGTTTAACGCCCCTAGCTAGGCATGATGATTTCAATGATGCTCACATAAAAGATAAGAATTGAAACATAAAGAGAGCATCATGAAGAGTATGACTAGCACATTTAAGTCTAACCCACTTCCTATGCATAGGGATTTTGTGAGCAAACAACTTATGGGAACAATAATCATCTTGCATAGGAAGGTAAAACAAGCATAACTTCAAAATTTTAAGCACATAGGGAGGAAACTTGATATTATTGCAATTCTTACAAGCATATGTTCCTCCCTCATAATAATTTTCAGTAGCATCATGAATGAATTCAACAATATAACCAGCACCTAAAGCATTATTTTCATGATGCATAAGCATAGAATTTTTATTACTCTCCACATAAGCAAAATTCTTCTCATTCGGGATAGTGGGAGTATCATAAGAGACTTGAATACTATAAATTGTTTCCACATTAAAGGAGTAAAGTTCAGAAAAGGGGTAACCGTAATCATGACAAGTTTTATAAATATAATCACTACTTTTTATAGCATAAGTATCATCACAATAATCATCATAGGTAGGAGGCATGCTATCATCATTATAAATTTGCATATCAAAACTTGGAAGACTAAAAATATCATCTTCATTAAACGTACCATCCCCAAGCTTGGGACAAACATTAATTGCAGCAAATATATTCTCAAAAACATCATATTCATCAAACATAGCATCCCCAAGCTTGGGCCTTTTTATATCATAAGCATAATCACTCTCATCATTAATAGTATGGATAGCACCAATAGTGTAGCAATTATCATATTCTTCCAAGCAAGTGCGAAAAAGATTTTCAAGATCATCAGAAGTATCATTGTCTTCCACAATTATATTTTCATGAGGCACAATAGTAATAGGAGCAACATTATTTGGGAGAGATATCTTTTTACCTCTCTTCCTTTTTCTTTTCTTCTTCTTCACCACATCATGTGTGGGTTAAATCCTCTTTTTGGAGCTCCTTATTAATGGGATTGGTTGAATAGGAGGCTCCTCCTCATTACCTGATTCATCATAAGAAATAATAGGAGGATATTGGCAAGTCTCTTCCCTTTAATTAGTATTCTCTTCATCATCTATTTGTTTTCTTTTCTTTATGTAGTTGGCAATATAAGGATTTTCAATACAATTCACCGCACAATACATATAAATTTCCTCTAGATCAAAATGAAGAACTCTATCAAGGGAAAATTTTGGAATATCCTTAGTTATATGTTTCATTTCTTCATAACCAAAGAGCAAACTAAGTTCATTATGATGTGCAAGGGAAATCAAGTCATCACAATTTTTGGACACGATACGATCATGAAACAATTTGCATTGGGTATTGAAATGATCATGTTCATTGCAAAGCTCACAAGTATGGCCAAGATAATTTAAATTTTCAGCACATTCATCTAGCCTTTCTTGCAACAATTTAGTTTCTAAGTACTTATGCCTCTTGCAATATCTATCTTCCCTATTTGGTGTGTACTTACAAACCCAATGTACTCCACAAAAATTGACATGTTTATAGGAGATATTTTCATCATAACTAGTGCAATCATCATTAGTATCGTGGATATTCAAAGAATTCATACTAACAACATTGCAATCATGCTCATCATTCAAATATTTAGTGCCAACCATTTTGTAGATTTCTTCTTCTAGCACTTGAGCACAATTATCCTTTCCATCATACTCACGAAAGATATTAAAAAGGTGAAGCATATGAGACAAACTCAATTCCATTTTTTTATAGTTTTCTTTTATAAACTAAACTAGTGATAAAACAAGAAACTAAAAGACTCGATTGCAAGATCTAAAGATATACCTTCAAGCACTCACCTCCCCGGCAACGACGCCAGAAAAGAGCTTGATGTGTACTACACAACCTTCTTCTTGTAGACGTTGTTGGGCCTCCAAGTGCAGAGGTTTGTAGGATAGTAGCAAATTTCCCTCAAGTGGATGACCTAAGGTTTATCAATCCGTAGGAGGCGTAGGATGAAGATGGTCTCTCTCAAGCAACCCTGCAACCAAATAACAAAGAGTCTCTTGTGTCCCCAACACACCCAATACAATGGTAAATTGTATATGTGCACTAGTTTGGCGAAGAGATGGTGATACAAGTGGTATATGCATAATAGATAAAGGTTTTTGTAATCTGAAAATATAAAAACAGCAAGGTAACTAATGATAAAAGTGAGCGTAAACGGTATTGCAATGCTAGGAAACAAGGCCTAGGGTTCATACTTTTACTAGTGCAAGTTCCCTCAACAATAATAGCATAATTGGATCACATAACTATCCCTCAACATGCAACAAAGAGTCACTCCGAAGTCACTAATAGCGGAGAACAAACGAAGAGATTATGGTAGGGTATGAAACCACCTCAAAGTTATTCTTTCCAATCAATCCGTTGGGCTATTCCTATAAGTGTCACAAACAGCCCTAGAGTTCGTACTAGAATAACACCTTAAGACACAAATCAACCAAAACCCTAATTTCACCTAGATACTCCAATGTCACCTCAAGTATCCGTGGGTATGGTTATATGATATGCATCACACAATCTCAGATTCATCTATTCCACCAACACAAAGGACCTCAAAGAGTGCCCCAAAGTTCTACCGGAGAATCACGACGAAAACATGTGCCAACCCCTATGCATAGGTTCATGGGCAGAACCCGCAAGTTGATCACCAAAACATACATCAAGTGAATCACGTGGTATCCCATTGTCACCACAGGTACGCACGGCAAGACATACATCAAGTGTTCTCAAATCTTTAAAGACTCAATCCGATAAGATAACTTCAAAGGGGAAACTCAATCCATTACAAGAGAGTAGAGGGGGGGGGGAGAAAACATCATAGGATCCAACTATAATAGCAAAGCTCACGATACATCAAGATCGTACCACCTCAAGAACACGAGAGAGAGAGAGAGAGAGAGAGATCAAACACATAGCTATTGGTACATACCCTCCGCCCTGAGGGAGAACTACTCCCTCCTCGTCATGGAGAGCACTGGGATGATGAAGATGGCCACCGGAGAGGGATTGCCCCCTCTGACAGGGTGCCGGAATGGGTCTAGATTGGCTTTCGGTGGCTACGGAGGCTTCTGGCGGCGGAACTCTCGATCTATTGTGCTCTCGAATGTTTTAGGGTATATGGAGATATATAGGCGGAAGAAGTACGTCAGGGGGGCCATGAGGGGCCCACGAGGGTGGAGGGAGCGCCCAGGGGGGTGGGCGCACCCCCTACCTCGTAGCCTCCTCAAAGCTTCCCTTACGTGGACTCCAAGTCTCCCGAGTTGCTTTTCTTCCAAAAATAAGTTCCGTGAAATTTCAGGTCAATTGGACTCCGTTTGATTTTCCTTTTCTGCATACTCTAAAACAAGGGAAAAACAGAAACTGGCACTGGGCTCTAGGTTAATAGGTTAGTCCCAAAAATAATATAAAAGTGCATAATAAAGCCCATAAACATCCAAAGTTGATAATATAATAGCATGGAACAATAAAAAATTATAGATACGTTGGAGACGTATCAGACATCGATGAGGATGCTTGCATACGGAGCTCCCGGTGATTCACTCGACGACTATGGGCGCATGGCTGAGTCCACCAGCATAGAGTGTTTCTACAAGTTTTGTCGGGCAGTGGTGGCAGTGTTTGGACCACAATACTTGAGAACACCCAATGCGGAAGACACTGCTCAGATCCTAGTACAGAATGCAGCAAGATGATTTCCTGGGATGCTTGGAAGCATCGACTGCATGCATTGGAAATGGAAGAATTGTCCATTTGCTTGGCACGGGATGTACAAAGGCGCCAAAGACGGTTGTAGTGTGGTACTTGAGGCGGGGGCCACACAGGACCTCTGGATTTGGCACTCCTTCTTTGGTATGCCAGGAACTCATAATGACATCAACATGCTGCAGTGCTCTCCTGTCTTTGCCAAGCTTGTTGAAGGTCATTCTCCTCCGGTGAACTTCGAGATCAATGGGCGGCACTACAACAAGGGGTACTATCTAGCTGATGGCATCTATCCAAGATGGTCGACATTTGTGAAGACGATCTCAAACCCTGTGCCAGGAGGCAAGAACGCCTGGTTTGTGAAGATTCAGGAGGCTTGCAGGAAGGATGTCGAGCGGGCATTTGGTGTGCTCCAATCTCGATTTGCTGTTGTTCGGTACCCCGCTTAGACCTGGTCCAAAGATCAAATGTGGGAGATTATGACTTGCTGTGTCATCTTGCACAACATGATCATCGAGAGCGAGCAAGAAGACCCAGTGTTTGACACTGAATCATACTACAGGCAGGGTCCTCTAGCCGAAGTTGATCACCAGCTACCAGCAACCTGGGCTGCCTATCTCAGTATGCGTCAGGAGATCCGAGGCCCACAGGTGCATCATCAACTGCAGAAAGATCTGATTGAGCACCTATGGAGGCTCAAGGGGGACGCCGTGTGATGAAATATGAGTTTTTATTTGTTGAACTATATAATTTGTATTGAACTATTTGTTGTTGTACTATTTTGTTGAAGTATTTGATTTTTCTGTGATGAAATATGTGATAAGAAAAAATTGTGTTGATAATTGAACGCCGAGACACGGCGAACCACACCGAATATGGGCCTATTCTCGCCCATATGGGCCCTTTATTCGCCGAAATGAGGCTGAAAAGTGGGCCAATTTCGGCGCCTGGGGGCGAGCTGGGGGCGACGACTGGGCGCAAAACCGCCCCCAGCGCCGATTGTATCGCCGGCTCGCCCCCAGGGGGCGATTTTTATGCATCCTGGGGGGGGGCAACGGCTGGAGATGCTCTTAGTGGGCTGGTTTGCCCCCTCCCCTTGGCCCATGAGGCCCTGCAACACTTGCCGGGGCCTTCGAAACACCTTTCGGTCATGCTAGCCATAGCCTGGTATCCTTGGAACACTTTCAGACTCCAATACCCTTCGTCCAATATATCGATCTTCACCTCCAGACCATTTCGGAACTCCTTGTGATGTCCGGGATCTCATCCGGGACTCCAAACTACCTTCGGTAACCACATACTATTCCCATTACAACTCTAGCGTCACCGAACCTTAAGTGTGTAGACCCTACGGGTTCGGGAACTATGCAGACATGATCGAGACACCTCTCCGGCCAATAACCAATAGCGGGATCTAGATACCCATATTGTCCCCCGCATGTTCCACGATGATCTCATCGGAGAACCACGATATCGGGGATTCAATCAATCCCGTATACAATTCCCTTTGTCTATCGATATGTTACTTGCCCGAGATTCGATCATCGGTATCCCTATACCTTGTTCAATCTCTTTACCGGCAAGTCTCTTTACTCATTCCGTAATGCATGATCCCATGACTAACTCCTTAGTCAAACTGAGCTCATTATGATGATGCATTACCGAGTGGGCCCAGAGATACCTCTCCGTCATACGGAGTGACAAATCCCAATCTCGATTCGTGCCAACCCAACAGATACTTTCGGAGATACCTGTAGTGCACCTTTATAGCCACCCAGTTACGTTGTGACGTTTGGTACACCCAAAGCATCCTACGGTATCCGGGAGTTGCACAATCTCATGGTCTAAGGAAATGATACTTGACATTAGAAAAGGTTTAGCAGACAAACTACACGATCTTGTGCTACGCTTAGGATTGGGTCTTGTCCATCACATCATTCTCCTAATGATGTGATCCCGTTATCAACGACATCCAATGTCCATGGTCAGGAAACCATGACCATCTATTGATCAACGAGCTAGTCAACTAGAGGCTTACTAGGGACATGTTTGTGATCTATGTATTCACACATGTATTACGGTTTCCAGTTAATACAATTATAGCATGAACAATAGACAATTACCATGAACAAGGAAATATAATAATAACCATTTTATTATTGCCTCTAGGGCATATTTCCAACAGTCTCACACTTGCACTAGAGTCAATAATCTAGTTCACATCACCATGTGATTAACACTCATAGTTCACATCGCCATGTGACTAACACCCAAAGAGTTTGCTAGAGTTAATAATCTAGTTCACATCGACATGTGATTAACACTCAATGAGTTCTAGGGTTTGATCATGTTATGCTTACGAGAGACGTATCAGTCAACGGGTCTGCAACATTCAGATCCGTGTGTTCTTCGCAAATCTCTATTTCATATTGTAGATGTTACTACTATGCTCCACTTGGAGCTATTCCAAATGGTTGCTCCACTATACATATCCTGTTTGCTACTCAGAGTCATTCGGATAGGTGTTAAACTTGCATCGACGTAACCCTTTACACCGAACTCTTCATCACCTCCATAATCGAGAAACATTTCCTTATTCCTAAGGAAAATTTTGACCATTGTCCAATGATCTACTCCTGGATCACTCTTATACCCCCTTGCCAGACACATGGCAAGGCACATTGCGGGTACACAACATGGCATATCATATAGAGCCTATGGCTAAGGCATAGGGGACGACTTTCGTACTTTCTCTTTCTTATGTCGTGGTCGAGTGTCGGTGTCAAAACCGGCGGATCTCGGGTAGGGGGTCTCGAACTGTGCGTTTAAGGAGGATGGTAACAGGAGGCAGGGGACACGTTGTTTACCCAGGTTCGGGCCCTCTTGAAGGAGGTAATACCCTACGTCCTGCTTGATTGTTCTTGATGATATGAGTATTACAAGAGTTGATATACCATGAGATAGTAGAGGCTAAACCCTAGAAGCTAGCCTATGGTCTGATTGTATGTTGTCCTACGGACTAAACCCTCCGGTTTATATAGACACCGAAGGGGGCTAGGGTTACACAGAGTCGGTTACAAGGGAGGAGATCTACATATCCGTATTGCCTAGCTTGCCTTCCACGCCAAGGAGAGTCCCATCCGGACACGGGACAAAGTCTTCAATCCTGTATCTTCATAGTCCAACAGTCCGGCCAAAGGATATAGTCCGGCTGTCTGGAGACCCCTTAATCCAGGACTCCCTCAGTATCCCCTGAACCAGGCTTCAATGACGATGAGTTCAGCGTGCAGTATTGTCTTCGGCATTGCAAGGTGGGTTCCTCCTCCGAATACTCCATAGAAGATTTTGAACACCAGAATAGTGTCCGGTTCTGCAAAACAAGTTCCACATACTACCGCAGAGAGAATAATATTTCCACAAATCTAATCTGCTGACGCGTTCTGACAGCACGACGTCATGTCATGGCCCGGTCATTATTCGAACCGTTTTTCTCAACCAGCGCCGCACGTAACATGTGGCGGTTTTCTTGACACGTCTTGTCAAAGCAGAGATCGTCTCCCCCTTATTACGGGATTCTCATCAATACGGACGTGGGTAACCCAACCGCACCATCAATTACGGCGCCTGGGGAATAAGCGGTCTTACTAGGCAAGTGGGGAGACGCTACGCCTCTTTCGCCCTTATAAAGGCACAAGGATTTACCCCCTTTTACCCACACCTTCTACCTCCTCGCTTATCCATTCTCACGCACTCTTGAGCTCTAGCGCCCAAGCTCACGTTCTTTTTCTCAAACCACTCCAAGCATGTCCGGAGCAGGAGGCAAGTGGATGGTTTCCTCCGTCATGGAGGAGAACATCATAAAGTTATGGGAAGCCGGATATCTGGCCGCGGATATCGCGCACCGGCTGCCAAATGCAGGGCAGATCATCCCAACGCCTGAACCCCATGAGAGGGTAGTTTTTCTTACCCACTTTGTTCGCGGACTGGGATTTCCTCTCCACCCGTTTGTCCGCGGGCTCATGTTCTACTACGGGCTGGATTTTCATAATCTGGCCCCCAATTTCATCCTCAACATCTCGGAGTTTATCGTCGTGTGCGAGGCCTTCCTCCGCATCAAGCCCCATTTCAGCCTGTGGCTGAGGACTTTCAATGTCAAACCGAAGGTGGCGGTCAGCCAGTAAGCAGAGTGCGGATGCGCCATGGTGGGCAAGATGCCTAATGTCACCTGGCTCGAAGGCTCCTATGTGGAGACCATAAAAGGGTGGCAATCGGGGTGGTTCTACATCACCGAGTCGCGCGACACCAACTGGGTGGCGGCCCCCGAATTCCGATCCGGAATCCCCACACGGCTTACCTCCTGGAAAGAGAAGGGCCTATCCTGGGGTTCCTCGATAGAGCTGACCGGACTCCAGACCTGCATCAAGAACATGATGAGCAAGAAAATCAAGCTCGTCAACGTGGTCCAGGTCATGCTCTTCCGCCGGATTCTCCCGTGTCAACAACAGGTATTCAACTTGTGGGAGTTCGACCCGGCCAAGCACCAGACACTACGAGAGCTCTATGGCACGACGCACGAGGACGTTTGGAGGGTGTTGTTCAAGGGCGCCGAGGTACCTCCTTCCCTCACCGAGGACCATGGACTCAGCGCAAAGCGCCGCGCCAATCCGGTAAGTTTTTATATTTCACAGGGTATCCATTTCCCCCAGTTTAATCATGTGCGGGATTTAAGCCTTCCATGCCTTTAACAGGACTGGGTGAAGACAGCGGAGCAGATCGATTGCCCCGCCCCCTGCCGAAAGATCCTGCAGATGCTCTCCTGACGGAGATGCTGGTTCCGGCACCTTATGAGGTGCCGGTGAAGAAGGCCAAGAAGAAGGCCGTGGGGACCCGAAAGGGTCTCTGGGCAAGGTTGTATCGGACTCATCGTCCGATAACTCTGACGCGCCCTCCTCCCACGAAAATGACGAGGAGGAAGAGGAAAGTTCTCCCCCGCTAGCCGGGGAGACAAGAAAAGGAAGGCCGACCCAACCAGGGAGGCCGAAGGGTCCAAGAAGGGCAGGACCCTCCCTCCGGACTGCTCCACGACGGCCGCCTACAGCGGCGACGAGTGGCTACCCAGGGTCAAGCCCCTGGCAAAGTCATAAGTATCCAGACACCATAGTAATTCATAGTATGTTTTACTGCACTGCTTCTCCTCATGCCGAACATGATTATGCAGTCCGTCCCGAGCTCATCTCGACGTATCTTCGTTGAGCGGTTCGTTGGACTCGTCGGATATGAACAACGGTTCTCTTCCGACCGCCTCCACCCCTTGCCCTGCGGACAACGTCGAGGTGTTGTCTCAACAGGCACCAGGCCAAGGGGAGGCAGTCCTGGGGGCGCCTCGAGGCGACCTTCCGGACCCTGGGCGCAAAGGGAGCTAGACTCCCATGGGCTCCAGGTTCGGCCCCTAGCCGAACACTACACCGGAATCTTCGGTGGTTCCGGACTTCGGCGGGCGACCCCCCGTTAAGGGGGGCAAGCCGCCTGTGCCGGTGTCCTCTGTCTATCCAGAGGCACCGGGCAACTTGCTGGAAGCGCATCGTGGCGCTTCCATCGACGAAGAGCACCACACTATCATGAGTGCGGTGATCGAGAAAGTTCAGTCCGCCAAAAACGGACTGACTGAAGCTTGCGCCAGCCTTCTAACATGTTTTGAGGTAAGCAATCAAAATATAAGAAAATATTACCGCATAGATAGTAGCCCCTGATGCTCTGTGTGGCGTTCGAGTAGAAAGGCTGAATAGAGGATCAAATGATGACTCAGGAGTCTAATCAGAATATATCTATGTGTAAGTGCAGGCTTCACTGCTGGGCGCTGCCGCACATACTGCGGAGGTCTCTGCGCTGAAGCTGGACCTGGAGCGGTCCGAGAACGAGCTTGGCCTTACCATGAGGCAGCTCGAGGAGAGCAAAGGTAAGCAATACCTTGTCTATATAAAATAAAAGAAGTTCGATTGTAAAGTAATAGGATCATCATAAATTTTCCAGGGGCCACGACCGAAGTGGCGACCCTGAAGAAGGCGCTGTTCGAGGCCGAAGACAAAGCGGCCAAGGAGCGCATTGAGCGGGAGAAACAAGAAGCCCGAGTGGGCGAGGTGCAGCAAGAGCTCGAGGCTCTCGCTAAGAAACACGAGTCCTTGGAGCTTGACTCTAAGGCGCGAGAGTCCGAGCTTGAGAAGGCGCTCGAAAGCGCCAGGAGCGCCAAGGCTGAAGCCCACAAGGCCCTCCAGGAGCTTGATGCGCTGAAGAAGATAGCGGCGGGTAAGGCATTCATTATGCAAAGCAAGCATGTGAAGGAAACTTTCCTTTTTCTTACCCGAGTTCGGAGCTCTCCAGGAGCGTTTGCAGATCTTCCCCGCAGTGTACTAGATGCCGTGGAGTTTTACCGAGCCGAGGAGGGGAACTCGACGGAGAAGTTGTTCTGGTCTCAGTATACTGGGACCGAACACCCCGTGCCCTTGAGCGACTAGCTGAAGCAGTTGGTCGAGCTTCACAAGGCGGCCGAACAAGCCATGAGGGGCCTTATAGTCCGGATGTGGCCTGGCAAGCCCCTGTCGGGCAGCTACTTCGGTCTAGTGAGGTGGCTCGTCGACGCCTTCCCACGGCTTGAAGTCATAAAGCAGTCCGTCTGCATCGAGGGTGCGCGCAGGGCTTTTGCTCGGGCGAAGGTGCACTAGGCGAAGCTGGACACCGTGAAGCTGGTGAAGGAGGGGCCGCGGGAGGGCAAGGAGCATCGTTGCCCCAAAATGTATTATGAGAGTGTCCTGAAGGGTTCCCGCCTTGTGGCGGATGAGTGTGCCAAGGATGTAATTTTTGAATGAACATGCTCATGTGATCCTGTAATATGAAACGAGTTCATTTGTGCCATGCGACGCTTTTTTAATTTAAAATATTACCTTCTGTGCGGCCGTTTATAAAATCTGAGAGTTGGCCAGTCGTCGGCTTCTGCCCCCATGCAACTAGTACTGGGGTGTTCGGGATAAACCTGAGCACTCTTTACCCCAATTTTGGGTCCTTCAAGGAAGGTGTTCAGCGCAACGAACCAGGCAATCGGACTATAATGCTTTATCACTCTCACTTAGCCATAGAAGTCTACAATTTTAAATTTTGGCGAAGCCTCTGGTATTCGGAAGGCCGAATTTGGGGCACTATACACGCCTAAGACGGACAAGGCCGACTCCTCACCCGAAGCGGAAAAAGTCTTTAAGGACTTGAGACCTCTCGAACAACGACCAGTCTCTTGCCTTATCATGACAGTCAGTTTTCGGCTTTCTCTACCGAGGTGCTCGTCCGGAAGAACTGGGACACAATCGCAGTAGTTCTCCCACCGCTACCTTAGCCGATATAGCGGAACGTAAGGTAGCAAAGCATGGGAGCCGGGCAAACCCAACTATTGACCCAAGACATGATTCGGAGCTGATGCATACAATGCTATAAGTTCGGGGTGCCGCACTGTCGAAAGTGTTCGGACTTCTCGCGCCGTATTATGGGGTAAACGAAAGACCCTGGCGTACTGACTGTACCCGAATTTACGGGTCTGGATTGTCACAAATGGACATAAAGGAAAAAAGAATGAATAATGCAATAATAGACTAATGCTATGCATTGTTATTTAAATAATACGTCGAAGCGTACTGGTACAGGTAGTGCAATAAGCAGAAAGTAGGACTATTCGAAAATGTCCTATCCAAGGGCAAGCTGCGTATGGATAGTAGAAAGCGGGTATTATTATTAGAGACCACCTGGGGGTTCCCGTGTACATCTCAGCTTCTTGCCGCCTTGATTGTTCCTTCCCGTAATGTGTCCGGCAATCATACTGCCGGAAAGGGCTTCCAGAGAGTTAGGCCCTGAAAGAGAAAAGAAATGATAAAGATATACAGCCCCTAGGGTGGTTAAGCCGCATTGCGGGACGTGCCCTGATCGTGCCCCCGCCTATGTCCATGGTATTTTCAGTACATAATTATGTATGCGCGACACGGATTTCGTCGCTTGACTAGGACTGGGACGGGGGCCGAATTGCTAGACAAGATCTGAACGTGCCGGGCGATCCTGTTGCAGTTTACTCCAGACACGCTTGAAGGTGTTCGGGGGCTGTATCGCCAAATTAGTGGTTTGCCTTGAAAGGTTGCTTTGTGCTTCTGCTGCGAGGGCCGCAGTGTGCTCTTCGGTGCGGAGCGAGCGCTCTGTATTTCCATTCACTGTAATGACCCCCCGAGGTCCTGGCATCTTGAGCTTGAGGTATGCGTAATGCGGTTCTGCATTAAATTTGGCAAATGCAGTTCGTCCGAGCAGTGCATGATAGCATCTGCGAAATGGGACGATGTCGAAGATTAACTCCTCGCTTCAGTAGTTGTCCGGTGATCCGAAGACCACTTCCAGTGTGATTGAGCCCGTGCGATGGGCCTCTACACCTGGGATGACGCCCTTAAAGGTGATTTTGGTGGGTTTGATCCTCAAGGGATCGATGCCCATTTTTCGCACTGTATCCTGATAGAGCAGGTTCAGGCTGCCGCCGCCATCCATAAGGACTCGAGTGAGGTGAAATCCGTCTATATGGGGTCTAGGACCAGTGCGGCGGATCCGCCATGATAGATACTAGTGGGGTGGTCCCTGTGATCAAAGGTGATCGGGCAAGCAGACCATGGGTTGAACTTTGGGGCGACAGGCTCCATCGCACAGACGTCCCTTAGTGCACGCTTCCGCTCCCTCTTGGGAATATGGGTTGCGTATATCATGTTCACCGTCTTCATTTGTGGAGGGAACCCCTTCTGTCCTCCCGTGTTCGGCGGCCAGGGCTCCTCCTCGTCATCAGTATTCAGCCCCTTGTCCTTATTTTCGGCATTTAACTTGCCGGCCTGCTTGAACACCCAGCATTCTCTGTTGGTGTGATTGGCTGGCTTGTCGGGGGTGCCGTGCATTTGACACGAGCGATCTAGTATGCGATCCAAACTGGACGAAGACAGAGTACTTCTTTTAAATGGATTTTCCGCTGACCGGATCTAGAGCCTCTGAATCCAGCATTGACTGCCATATCCTCAGTGTTATCACCGTTATTGCGGCGCTTTGGTCTGTTACAACGTTGTCTGCTGTTGGCATCATTGGTATCCAAAGTGCTCGGATTCCTCGATGTGTTATTGCTGCGAGCCGGCCAACTATCCTCGCCCGCACAAAAGCGGGTCATGAGTGTCGTGAGGGCTGCCATAGACTTCGGCTTCTCCTGGCCAAGGTGGCGGGCAAGCCACTCGTCACGGATGTTGTGCTTGAATGCCTCTAGGGCCTCTGCGTCCAGACATTTGAGAATTTGGTTTTTCTTAGTCAGGAACCGAGTCCAGAATTGTCTGGCCGATTCCCCTAGCTGCTGAGTTATATGGCTCAAGTCATCAGCATTCGGTGGTCGCACATAAGTGCCATGGAAGTTGTCAAGGAATGCGTCTTCCAGATCCTCCCAACTGCCGACGGAATCTGCTGACAAGCTATTCAACCAATGCCGAGCTGGTCCTTTGAGTTCTAGTGGGAGGTACTTGATGGCATGTAGATCATCACCGCGAGCCATGTGGATGTGAAGGAGGAAATCCTCAATCCATACAGCGGGATCTGTTGTACCATCATATGATTCGATATTTACGGGTTTGAAACCCTCCGGGAATTCGTGATCCATAACTTCATCAGTGAAACATAGGGGGTGTGCGGCGCCTCTGTGCCAGGCTATATCCCGACGCAGTTCATATGAGTCTTGTCTGCTGTATTCGGCCCGGCCGGATTTGCTTTTGGTGTATCCGGCGCGATGATCATCATGCCGTGTTGGCGCGAGTGCTCGTGACCCGTATATTGACCTTGCAAGTTTTGCCTTACTGTCCAATACGTCTCGCAGGTCCCGTGTGTTGCCCCGTGTAACGCCCTCGATGCGGCTATATCTCCCACGTGTCAAAGCATGACTTAGAGGCATAACCGCATTGAAAGCAATGTCGCAAGTGAGGTAATCTTCACACAACCCATGTAATACATAAGGGAAAGAGATACATAGTTGGCTTACAATCGCCACTCCACACAATTACATGAATTAAAGCATTACATCAATCACATACAATCAAGGTCCGACTATGGAACCAAAATAAAAGAAGACTACCCCAAATGCTACATAGATCCCCGATCGTCCCAACTGGGCTCCACTACTGATCGACTAGAACGAAACAACACAAAGGGGAAGATCTTCATCGAGCTCCTCCTTGAGCTTGGTTGCGTCACCTGCTCGGTAACATCGGCACCTGCAAACTGGTTTTGGAAGTATCTGTGAGTCACGAGGACTCAGCAATCTCGCACCCTCGCGATCAAGACTATTTAAGCTTATGGGTAGGGTAAAAGGTATGAGGTGGAGCGGCAGCAAGCGACTAGCATATATGGTGGCTAACATACGCAAATGAGAGCGAGAAGAGGAGGCAAAGCACGGTCGAGAAACTATGATCAAGAAGTGATCCTAGAGAAACCTACGTCAAGCATTACCCCAACACCGTGTTCACTTCCCGGACTCCGCCGAGAAGAGACCATCACGGTTACGCACGCGGTTGGTGTATTTTAATTAAGATAAACTTCAGGTTTTCTACAACCGGACATTAACAAATTCTCATCTGCCCATAACTGCAGGCATGGCTTTCAAAAGTTCAAATCTCTGCAGGGGTGTCCCAACTTAGCCCATCACAAGCTCTCACGGTCAACGAAGGATATTCCTTCTCCCAAGACAATCCGATCAGGCTCGACATCCCGGTTACAAGACATCCTCGACAATGGTAAAACAAGTCCAGCAACACCGCCCGAATGTGCCGACAAATCCCAATAGGAGCTGCACATATCTCGTTCTCAGGGCACACTCAGATGAGACATCCTACGAGTAAAACCAACCCTCAGGTTGCCCCGAGGTGGCCCCGCAGTCTACTCGGTCGGACCAACACTCAGAGGAGCACTGGCCCAGGGGGTTAAAATAAAGATGACCCTTGAGCCAGCCGACTCAAGGGAAAAAAAGGCTAGGTGGCGAATGGTAAAACCAATGTTGGGCATTGCTGGAGGAGTTTTATTCAAGGCGAACTGTCAAGGGGTTCCCATTATAACCCAACCGTGTGAGGAACGCAAAATCCGTGAACATAACACCGATATGACGGAAACTAGGGCAGCAAGAGTGGAACAAAACACCAGGCATAAGGCCGAGCCTTCCACCCTTTACCAAGTATATAGATGCATTAATTAAATAAGATATATTGTGATATCCCAACAAATATCCATGTTCCAACATGGAACAAGCTCCAATCTTCACCTGCAACTAACAACGCTATAAGAGGGGCTGAGCAAAGCGGTAACATAGCCAAACAACGGTTTGCTAGGACAAGGTGGGTTAGAGGCTTGGCTTAACAATATGGGAGGCATGGTAAGCAAGTGGTAGGTATCGTAGCCTAGGCATAGCAAAAGAGCGAGCAACTAGCAAGCAAAGATAGAAGTGATTTCGAGGGTATGGTCATCTTGCCTGAAATCCCACAAGGAAGAAGAACGAGCCCATGAAGAAGACAAACGGACGTAGTCGAATGGGTCCTCACAAATGCAACGTTATCGGAACCAACCCGAAGAAGCAACACCGGAAAGAAGCACACAACATAGTAAACAAACCACACACGAACATGGTATGATATGCGGGATGCGCTATGTGATGCATATGCATGATTTGGAAAGGAATGATTGAACCTGGCCTCAACTTGGAGCTACTCTAAGCATATAACAAAAGTCCCTTAGTGACCATGAGCCAAAAGGGATCAGAAAATATAATTGCAACCATGTGAACATCGCAAAAACATAAACAGATCCAGACTTAATGAAAAACTGGAGCATGCAAAACTGTTAACGAGTAGGCATGTTTACAAGCTCGATGCACTCACTAGAGCATGGCATGACAATCTAAGCATACACCCATGCAGAAGACATGGCATAGAAGCTAGACATGGAAAGAACAACATCATAGCATGCACGGATCAACAACAACAACCTCGGCAAAATCGCTAAACATGTTAACAATCTGCCAGGAACATTTTATAGCAAAAGTAGAGCTCGATTGACTCAAGCTAGGTTGCTCCATAATTGCAAACAAAGACATGGATGGATATAGCACCACAATATTAATAAAACATCCATACTGATCATCCTCAAAAGAGGCACAGATCACTAGGAAACAACATGAACATATGGCATAAAAGTAAAATCATCACATAGCCCTCTTCCAACGACATTTCGGGCATCAAGATGAGATCAAATCAAAATGATACAATGAGATGAAATGATGTACTCGTCGAGACGAACATTTTGATATGCTACACGCACGAATCGGAGCTACGATGAGGAAGTTATGACATGATGAACATATGCAAAAAAATATGCAGATCTGGGACTTAGTCAAAATCACATGAGCGCAGGTTCACTAAAAGACGCTCGGGGCGAAGTTTAGGTGGGCGCTCACCTAGCGGGCCTGGCCAAGAAAGTGGAGGAGGTGAGGCAGGCCGGGAGGGGCAGGCCAGCTGGGCCTGGATGCGGGGCCCACAGCGGGGGTCAACGGGGGCTGTGTCCTCGTCCTCCCCCGATCCGATCGGGTGCGCGAGGTGTGGCGGCGGCGGCGCGCCGTGGATCTCCGGCGGGGACGCTCGAGGACGGTGGGGAGACTGGGATCAATGGCAGATGACGAATCCGTCGAGAGGACTCCATTCCGGCGACGAACGACAGTGGTGTCGAGCTGCACGGCGCAGCGGCGATTAGCTGAGAGAGAGGGAGCTCGAGGAAGAGAGCGACAGGGAAAGAGAGGAGCGGGGCGAGGCTAGCCTGGCAGATGAGGCCGGCAAACGGACGGTGGGGTGACGGTTGGAGGCGGTGCGCAGGGAAGGCGCTCGGGCGGCGGCGCGGGATCCGGGCCCGGGCGGGCCGGATCTGGGTCTCCCGGGCCCGCGCGGGAGAGGAGAGAGAGCGCGGTGAGGTGGCGGCGCTGGATTCGCTGAGGAGGGCGGTGCGGACATGTCCGGCAGCGCGGGGGTTTTTGTCCGGGTGCGAGGTAGAGGAAGGCTAGGGTTTGCACTGCACGGAAATTCAGGGAGAACCACATATATATAGGTAGAGGGAGCTAGGAGATTCCAAATGAGGTGCGGTATTCGGCCATGTGATCGTGATCGAATGACCGAGAAGATGGAGGAGGTTTAGGTGGGTTTTGGGCAACTTTGGAGGGGTGTTGGGCTGCAACACATACGAGGCCTTTTTGGTCCCTCGGTTAACCGTTGGAGTATCAAACGAAGTCCAAATGACACGAAACTTGACAGGCGGTCTACCGGTAGTAAACCAAGGCCGCATGACAAGTCTCGGTCCAATCCGAAAACGTTTAACACCCGCACACGAAAATAGGTAGAAAGGGACACCGGGTGACATAGGAGCGTCGGATTGCAAAACAGACAACGGGGAAAATGCTCGGATCCATGGGACGAACATGTATGCAAATGAAATGCACATGATGACATGATATACAATGCATGACACACAAGCAGTGACAAGGCAACAACAGCGAATAACTGGAAGACACCTGGCACATCGGTCTCGGGGCGTTACAACACTCCACCACTACGAGAGGATCTCGTCCCGAGATCTAGAATGGCACCGGAGGGAAAAACGGAAGAGAAAGAGAAGAGGTAAAACTAAGTTGCTTCTTTGACAAACGAGTGAAACCAAAGAACCTTGAGAGGTTAAGCCATTTCGAGAGAAGAATACAACGGAGATGAATGAAGTTGAAAGCACTCCGTTAAGGAAGAGGAAAAGAAAGAACCGATTTGGGTAGCACTTCGGTTGAAAAAAGAATGAAAGACTTGATAAAATGAAAGAGCTTGAGCAAAAGGACACAACACTCTGGTTAAATGGATAAGCAAAGAAAAGAACACTATCCCGACAAAACAAGAAGATGGGTAGAAGAGAGCAACATCATAATGCCTCCGGAACAAAATAATAGAAGTTTGATCGTTGGAAAGGAAAGAGTTGAGAAGAAAATGCCAACTTCTGCCACAAAAGAGCTTGAAAAGGTATCCTTAGGAGTAGAGTCGAACGGAGTAGTTGGAAAACCAACAACGAAAAGAGTAAGCTGTTAGTGGGCTTATGAAAAACTTCTCAAAACTGTGAGGTGAAATTCTGCCACTAACGGAAACGATAGATTGGATTGATATCAACAAGGAGATGCGACAATTATATCACCGGAAGGATAAATGAAGAAATTGGGTCATATATAAGCACCATAAATAGAAACTATTCTTAGGGAAGACTTTAGGTGAAAAATAACCCAAGATAACTCTGATGACGATATTGATGGATTTAAAATACCTCATTCTTAACAACATGTGAATCATGAAACATGAACTCAAATTATCAAGAATGACATAATACCACCTCCAATGATACGTTAGAAAGAATTGTACTCCGGATAGCAAGATGAAGAATACTTGTGCTCATCTGGAAAGAATCTCGATGAAAACTTGGAGAAGGAATTAAATCCTTGATGAACCATCATGTAGAACCTCCGGGAAGAACTCCGATAACAAAAGAATGATCAAACGGAAGGAAAGAGAAGTTGAAAACACAAGGTGAAAACTTGCGATGATTAGATGGATCTTCGCGATGAAATAATTGAGAGAACTTGGAACTCCGGGGAAAAAGATATGATGAACAATTGACAACGAGAATTAGTTATTGTGAACAAACTCCGAAGGAACGAATCCATCATTTGGGTGAAGCAAGAATAAGAATTATGTTATGCGTATCCTTCACCAATTCAAATTGATGACAAACAATGGATTTGGCATACTACTTATTCCAGTTGCAAAGGACTAAGAAAGATATAGCATAAACTCAATGGACCACCGATAGGATTTAACCAACGAATAAATTGATATGATAATGAAGGAATAGAGATCTTGAACGAACCACCGCAAGAGTTGAAAATGAAAGTAGCAAAGGCACATTTCTCCGGGAAGAATTGGAGAGCGAATGAAGATACCTGAGAGAATTTAGATACATGAGTACGAATAGATCACGAGCTGGTAAGAGAATACTTGAATGACGCACCGGTGAGATTTGGAGAACGAGAGCTGAAAGCTGGAATGAATAATTCTGAGATCATGGGCTCCGGAGAATCAAACTAAAAAGACTCCTGAATTGCTCCGGATAGGTGGAAAGAATTCTCGCAATTGAAAACAATTATGAGAGGATGGCATCAAGCTAGAACTATGAATTTTGAAGAGAATGGAGCAAGATTTAAGACAAACTCTTCTTCGGTCTTCAAAATCCGAGAATGACGACGAGAAGCACCACCATGAATTGTTGAGACACTCCGGAAGAATCAAAAGCGAAGTGGTAGAGTCAACGATGAAAAGAATTTGAATGATCTTGGAGAAATACATATGACTGATGTTGAATCATTTTTACGTCAAACTTTGAAAGAATTTGAGATAGCTCCGGTAAAATAAGAAGAGTCAGGTAAGATCCTGGGAAAAGACCTGTGGGTTAGGGCCCACTCAAAAGATACACCGTTGAAATGAATACTTGAAAAGGAGAATGCACCGGTTGAATTAAATGGATTGAATGAGATAGCAACCTCAAAATAACTTGAATGGATCGAGAATGTAACCGTGAGTCTTCTGAGATATCTTCAGCACTCCGGAACAATTGAATAGCGAGAAGTGAATTATTATGAGGTGCACCGGTATGAGAAGGCATTTGAAACGAGGAAAGGATATGATCAACAAAGCTTGAATTGGTTCCACCGGAGAAGAAAAAGGAAAGAAGAATGATGAACTTGAAGCTCCGTTAGAATCTTCATGAGAAACATCGGGTAAGAACATTGACGGAAAAAAATGGAGAGACTTCATAATCGTAAGATAGATACTTGATAAAGAAATCTTAGTCCTTGAAGAAGAAAAGGGTGGGTGGGCGAAAAAAAAACAAAGGCAACTTGGAGATGGATGAAACAAACAACATTGAGAAGACTTGAGTTGATCTTGCGGATGTTGAACGGATCCACTTGAATAGAAGCACACTGGTTGACAAGGATTAACATGACGAACTCGATGATGGAGAAGGGTTGGTATTCACATAGAAATATGAGAACACTGCTTAGACAAGGGATGGAATCCACATTTGACTTCGAAGCAAACTCGAATACCACGATTCAAGGCAAAACAAAAGATTGGCTTGCAGAATAAGCCGGAACAAACATATGATAGAGATTTCGTCCGAAGTTTTCGTGGTGGGGCCTACACGGGCTCGATCGTACAACACCATCATGTACAAGGTAGTGCACATGACATACGAAGCGTCCCCGAGTCGGCATAGCCAAGGACTCTTTAAGACACAACGAGATCACTTGAAAACCGACCGTGAATAGGCGGACCACTAGACATCGAACGCCAATTTCATATCATACATCTGTCGGAAATATATCCTAAGAGCTACTTGAATTCCCACTTATAAACTCCCAAATTTTTTTCGGTTATGCAACCAGGTGTTGGGGATACAGGGGAAGCATAATATCTCACCCAAAACTAGCAAATCCTACATCCAGCTGTATCCATCCTTCAACACATAACCAAGAAACCTTTGGAAATCGTCTACCTCAACCTTCGAAAAGCATCCATTATACAAGTTATGGAAATACTCCCGAACTCCCGCCACAGTACTGGGTGGCATCGAGGTTATCTCACCAACAACTGCATAAAAGAGATTTTCGATGTCGGCGAAACTAAACTCAGGTATTCCAGAACTGCAACGATAAAATTGTGACGACAACACCTCGGAGCTCAACTCCCCGGGACACTGCCACAACCCCTAAATGTCAAGAGGCACCAAGAACAATGTTCTTGTCACAAAACCATGGGAACGATTCCAAGATACCCACGTGATCCTAATTTTTTTAGTGAAATTTGAGAAGAGAAGAGTCAAAACTCTACGTCAGGATGCCTCACCAGAGCGACGAAGGGACTGAGGAGTAAAAGGAATTCCTAACTCTCCAATATATAATTCCTAAATGACTCAAAACATTTTTCTAGACTCAACAACACCAGCGATTCGATCAAGCAGGGGGCTCCTAAGGTCGGGGAAGGCTCTGATACCAACTTGTAACGCCCTCGATGCGGCTATATCTCCCACGTGTCGAAGCATGACTTAGAGGCATAACCGCATTGAAAGCAATGTCGCAGGTGAGGTAATCTTCACACAACCCATGTAATACATAAGGGAAAGAGATACATAGTTGGCTTACAATCGCCACTTCACACAATTACATGAATTAAAGCATTACATCAATCACATACAATCAAGGTCCGACTACGGAACCAAAATAAAAGAAGACTACCCCAAATGCTACACAGATCCCCGATCGTCCCAACTAGGCTCCACTACTGATCGACTAGAACGAAACAACACAAAGGGGAAGATCTTCATCGAGCTCCTCCTTGAGCTTGGTTGCGTCACCTGCTCGGTAACATCGGCACCTGCAAACTAGTTTTGGAAGTATATGTGAGTCACGGGGACTCAGCAATCTCGCACCCTCGCGATCAAGACTATTTAAGCTAATGGGTAGGGTAAAAGGTATGAGGTGGAGCGGCAGCAAGCGACTAGCATATATGGTGGCTAACATACGTAAATGAGAGCGAGAAGAGGAGGCAAAGCACGGTCGAGAAACTATGATCAAGAAGTGATCCTAGAGCAACCTACGTCAAGCATTACCCCAACACCGTGTTCACTTCTCGGACTCCGCCGAGAAGAGACCATCACGGTAACGCACGCGGTTGGTGGATAAACTTCAGGTTTTCTACAATCAGACATTAACAAATTCCCATCTACCCATAACCGCGGGCACGGCTTTCGAAAGTTCAAATCCCTGCAGGGGTGTCCCAACTTATCCCATCACAAGCTCTCACGGTCAACGAAGGATATTCCTTCTCCCAAGACAATCCGATCAGGCTCGGCATCCCGGTTACAAGACATCCTCGACAATGGTAAAACAAGTCCAGCAACACCGTCCGAATGTGCCGACAAATCCCGATAGGAGCTGCACATATCTCGTTTTCAGGGCACACTCAGATGAGACATCCTATGAGTAAGACCAACCCTCAGGTTGCCCCGAGGTGGCCCCGCAGTCTACTCGGTCGGACCAACACTCAGAGGAGCACTGGCCCAGGGGGGTTAAAATAAAGATGACCCTTGAGCCGGCCGACTCAAGGGAAAAAGGCTAGGTGGCGAATGGTAAAACCAATGTTGGGCATTGCTGGAGGAATTTTATTCAAGGCGAACTGTCAAGGGGTTCCCATTATAACCCAACCGCGTGAGGAACGCAAAATCCGAGAACATATCACCGATATGACGGAAACTAGGGCGGCAAGAGTGGAACAAAACACCAGGCATAAGGCCGAGCCTTCCACCCTTTACCAAGTATATAGATGCATTAATTAAATAAGAGATATTGTGATATCCCAACAAATATCCATGTTCCAACATGGAACAAGCTCCAATCTTCACCTGCAACTAACAACGCTATAAGAGGGGCCGAGCAAAGCGGTAACATAGCCAAACAATGGTTTGCTAGGACAAGGTGGGTTAGAGGCTTGGCTTAACAATATGGGAGGCATGGTAAGCAAGTGGTAGGTATCGTAGCCTAGGCATAGCAAAAGAGCGAGCAACTAGCAAGCAAAGATAGAAGTGATTTCGAGGGTATGGTCATCTTGCCTGAAATCCCACAAGGAAGAAGAACGAGCCCATGAAGAAGACAAACGTACATAGTCGAACGGGTCCTCACAAACGTGACGTTATTGGAACCAACCCGAAGAAGCAACACCGGAAAGAAGCACACAACATAGTAAACAAACCACACGCGAACATGGTATGATATGCGGGATGCGGTATGTGATGCATATGCTTGATTTGGAAAGGAATGATTGAACCTGGCCTCAACTTTGAAATCCAAGAGTGCCACTGGAAAGGGGAGTTGAGTTCGGTTGAAATCGATATAAAGATCACCGGAATCGGATGCACGGTTTGGAAATAGCAAGCAAAACAAACATGGCACCGGTCTGCGATAAACAACAAGTAGCCATCTAAATGCATCAAGATAAATATGCTACAACACTCAAACATGGCAACAAAATACATTGCAGGGATCCACTCATGATGCTTAACAAAAGATGAACATTGAGCTACGGCTAATTCACCCAATAGCAGGTTTAAACAAGCATGGCAAAAGTGCAAAAGATAAGAGGTTTCACACTCAGTGAAATTAACAGGATATCAGGAATTTATCATCAGGAAGAAAACTTTAGGGCATGAAAACTACATGCTACAGGAACATATCATGGCAAACCAACGCATGGCATGAAGCTACTCTAAGCATATAACAAAAGTCCCTTAGTGACCATGAGCCAAAAGGGATCAGAAAATACAATTGCAACCATGTGAACATGGCAAAAATATAAACAGATCCAGACTTAATGAAAAACTGGAGCATGCAAAACTGTTAACGAGTAGGCATGTTTACAAGCTCAATGCACTCACTACAGAGCATGGCATGACAATCTAAGCATACACCCATGCAGAAGACATGGCATAGAAGCTAGACATGGAAAGAACAACATCATATCATGCACGGATCAACAACAACAACCTCGGCAAAATCGCTAAACATGTTAACAATCTGCCAGGAACATTTTATAGCAAAAGTAGAGCTCGATTGACTCAAGCTAGGTTGCTCCATAATTGCAAACAAAGACATGGATGGATAGAGCACCACAATATTAACAAAACATCCTTACTGATCATCCTCAAAAGAGGCACAGATCACTAAGAAACAACATGAACATATGGCATAAAAGTAAAAACAGGACAAGGACTTAGTGAAATTCTAAGTCCCTGAAATCAGCATCATTGAGTAAGCTACTTTGCATGCTTGTGCTGGACACCACAAAGATCACAAAACAGCATGGCATACACCCCTGTAAAGATGGCATGGCATATTACGAAACATATGTAGAGCTCAGGATCATAGCATGCACACATTAAACATGGAAAAAATGACAAAAGGCCATTTGCTGAAACAGATATGACAAATTCATCACATAGCCCTCTTCCAACGACATTTTGGGCATCAAGACAAGCTCAAATGAAAATGATGCAATGATATGAAATGATGTACTCGTCGAGACGAACATTTTGATATGCTACACGCACGAATCAGAGCTACGATGAGGAAGTTATGACATGATGAACATATGCAAAAAAATATGAAGATCTGGGACTTAGTCAAAATCACATGAGCGCGGGTTCACTAAAAGACGCTCGGGGCGAAGTTTAGGCGGGCGCTCACCTAGCGGGCCTGGCCCAAAAAGTGGAGAGGTGAGGCATGCCGGGAGGGGCAGGCCAGCTGGGCCTGGATGCGGGGCCCACAGCGGGGGTCAACGGGGGCTGTGTCCTCGTCCTCCCCCGATCCGATCGGGTGCGCGAGGTGTGGCGGCGGTGGCGCACCATGGATCTCCGGCGGGGACGCTCGAGGACGGTGGGGAGACTGGGATCGATGGCAGACGACGGATCCGTCGAGAGGACTCCATTCCGGCGACGAACGGCGGCGGTGTCGAGCTGCACGGCGCAGCGGCGATTAGCAGAGAGAGAGGGAGCTCGAGGAAGTGAGCGACAGGGAAAGAGAGGAGCTGGGCGAGGCTAGCCTGGCAGGGGAGGCCGGCGATGGTGGCGCGGCGGTGCCAGCAAACGAACGGTGGGGCGGCGGTTGGAGGCAGTGCGCAGGGAAGGCGCTCGGGCGGCGGCGCGGGATCCGGGCCCGGGCGGGCCGGATCTGGGTCTCCCGGGCCCGCGTGGAGAGGAGAGAGAGCGCGGTGAGGTGGCAGCGCTGGATTCGCTGAGGAGGGCGGCGCGGACATGTCCGACGGCGTGGGGGTTTTGTCTGCGCGCGAGGTAGAGGAAGGCTAGGGTTTGGACTGCACGGAAATTCGGGGAGAGCCACATATATATAGGTAAAGGGAGCTAGGAGAGTCCAAATGAGGTGCGGTTTTCGGCCACGCGATCGTGATCGAATGACTGAGAAGATGGAGGAGGTTTAGGTGGGTTTTGGGACAGTTTGGAGGGGTGTTGGGCTGCAACACACACGAGGCCTTTTTGGTCCCTCGGTTAACCGTTGGAGTATCAAACGAAGTCCAAATGACACGAAACTTGACAGGCGGTCCACCGGTAGTAAATCAAGGCCGCATGACAAGTCTCGGTCCAATCCGAAAACGTTTAACACCCGCACACGAAAATAGGTAGAAAGGGACACCGGGTGACATAGGAGCGCCGGATTGCAAAACGGACAACGGGGAAAATGCTCGGATGCATGGGACGAACATGTATGCAAATGAAATGCACATGATGACATGATATGCAATGCATGACACACAAGCAATGACAAGGAAACAACAGCGAATAACTGGAAGACACCTGGCACATCGGTCTCGGGGCGTTACAACACTCCACCACTACGAGAGGATCTCGTCCCGAGATCTAGAATGGCACCGGAGGGAAAAACGGAAGAGAAAGAGAAGAGGTAAAACTAAGTTGCTTCTTTGACAAACGAGTGAAACCAAAGAACCTTGAGAGGTTAAGCCATTTCAAGAGAAGAATACAACGGAGATGAACGAAGTTGAAAGCACTCGTTAAGGAAGAGGAAAAGAAAGAACCGATTTGGGTAGCACTTCGGTTGAAAAAAGAATGAAAGACTTGATAAAATGAAATATCTTGAGCAAAAGGACACAACACTCCGGTTAAATGGATAGGCAAATAAAAGAACACTATCCCAACAAAACAAGAAGATGGGTAGAAGAGAGCAACATCACAATGCCTCCGGAACAAAATAATAGAAGTTTGATCGTTGGAAAGGAAAGAGTTGAGAAGAAAATGCCAACTTCTGCCACAAAAGAGCTTGAAAAGGTATCCTTAGGAGAAGAGTCGAATGGAGTAGTTAGAAAACCAACAACGAAAAGAGTAAGCTGGTAGTGGGCTTATGAAAAACTTCTCAAAACTATGAGGTGAAATTCTGCCAATAACGGAAACGATAGATTGGATTGATATCAATAAGGAGATGAGACAATTATATCACCGGAAGGATAAATGAAGAAATTGGGTCATATATAAGCACCATAAATAGAAACAATTCTTAGGGAAGACTTTAGGTGAAAAATAACCCAAGATAACTCTGATGACGATATTGATGGATTTACAATACCTCATTCTTAACAACATGTGAATCATGAAACATGAACTCAAATTATCAAGAATGATATAATACCACCTCCAATGATACGTTAGAAAGAATTGTACTCTAGATAGCAAGATGAAGAATACTTGTGCTCCTCTGGAAAGAATCGCGATGAAAACTTGGAGAAGGAATTAAATCCTTGATGAACCATTATGTAGAACCTCCAGGAAGAACTCCGGTAACAAAAGAATGATCAAACGGAAGGAAAGAGAAGTTGAAAACACAAGGTGAAAACTTGCGATGATTAGATGGATCTTCGCGATGAAATAATTGAGAGAACTTGGAACTCCGGGAAAAAAGATAAGATGAACAATTGACAACGAGAATTAGTTATTGTGAACAAACTCCGAAGGAACGAATCCATCATTTGGGTGAAGCAAGAATAAGAATTATGTTATGCGTATCCTTCACCAATTCAAATTGATGACAAACAATGGATTTGGCATACTACTTATTCCAGTTGCAAAGGATTAAGAAAGATATAGCATAAACTCAATGGACCACCGATAGGATTTAACCAACGAATAAATTGATATGATAATGAAGGAATAGAAATCTTGAACGAACCACTGTAAGAGTTGAAAATGAAAGTAGCAAAGGCACATTTCACCGGGAAGAATTGGAGAGTGAATGAAGATACCTGAGAGAATTTAGATACATGAGTACGAATAGATCACGAGCTGGTAAGAGAATACTTGAATGACACACCGGTGAGATTTGGAGAACGAGAGCTGAAAGCTGGAATGAATAATTCTGAGATCATGGGCTCCGGAGAATCAAACTAAAAAGACTCCTGAATTGCTCCGGATAGGTGGAAAGAATTCTCGCAATTGAAAACAATTATGAGAGGATGGCATCAAGCTAGAACTATGAATTTTGAAGAGAATCGAGCAAGATTTAAGACAAACTCTTCTTCGGTCTTCAAAATCCGAGAATGACGACGAGAAGCACCACCATGAATTGTTGAGACACTCCGGAAGAATCAAAAGCGAAGAGGTAGAGTCAATGATGAAAAGAATTTGAAAGATCTTGGAGAAATACATATGACTGATGATGAATCATTTTTACGTCAAACTTTGAAAGAATTTGAGATAGCTTCGGTAAAATAAGAAGAGTCAGGTAAGATCCTGGGAAAAGACCTGTGGGTTAGGGCCCACTCAAAAGATACACCGTTGAAATGAATACTTGAAAAGGAGAATGCACCGGTTGAATTAAATAGATTGAATGAGATAGCAACCTCAAAATAACTTGAATGGATCGAGAATGCAACCGTGAGTCTTCTGAGATATCTTCAGCACTCCGGAACAATTGAATAGCGAGAAGTGAATTATTATGAGGTGCACCAGTATGAGAAGGCATTTGAAACGAGGAAAGGATATGATCAACAAAGCTTGAATTGGTTCCACCGGAGAAGAAAAAGGAAAGAAGAATGATGAACTTGAAGCTCCCTTAGAATCTTCATGAGAAACATCGGGTAAGAACATTGACGGAAAAAAATGGAGAGACTTCATAATCGTAAGATAGATACTTGATAAAGAAATCTTATTTCTTGAAGAAGAAAAGGGTGGGTGGGTGAAAAAAACAAAGGCAACTTGGAGATGGATGAAACAAACAACATTGAGAAGACTTGAGTTGATCTTGCGGATGTTGAACGGATCCACTTGAATAGAAGAACACCGGTTGACAAGGATTAACATGACAAACTCGATGATGGAGAAGGGTTGGTATTCACATAGAAATATGAGAACCCGCTTAGACAAGGGATGGAATCCACATTTGACTTCGAAGCAAACTCGAATACCATGATTCAAGGCAAAACAAAAGATTGGCTTGCAGAATAAGCCGGAACAAACATATGATAGAGATTTCGTCCGAAGTTTTCGTGGTGGGGCCTACACGGGCTCGATCGTACAACACCATCATGTACAAGGTAGTGCACATGACATACGAAGCGTCCCCGAGTCGGCATAGCCAAGGACTCTTTAAGACACAACGAGACCACTGTAAAACCGACCGTGAATAGGCGGACCACTAGACGTCGAACGCCAATTTCATATCATACATCTGTTGGAAATATATCCTAAGAGCTACTTGAATTCCCACTTATAAACTCCCAAAATTTTTACGGTTATGCAATCAGGTGTTGGGGATACAGGGGAAGCATAATATCTCACCCAAAACTAGCAAATCCTACATCTAGCTGTATCCATCCTTCAACACATAACCAAGAAACCTTCGGAAATCGTCTACCTCAATCTTCGAAAAGCATCCATTATACAAGTTATGGCAATACTCCCGAACTCCCGCCCCAGTACTGGGTAGCATCGAGGTTATCTCACCAACAACTGCATAAAAGAGATTTTCGATGTCGGCGAAACTAAACTCAGGTATTCCAGAACTGCAGCGATAAAATTGTGATGACAACACCTCAGAGCTCAACTCCCCGGGACATTGCCACAACCCCTAAATGTCAGGAGGCACCAAGAACAATGTTCTCGTCACAAAACCATCGGAACGATTCCAAGATACCCACGTGATCCTAAATTTTTTTTAGTGAAATTTGATAAGAGAAGAGTCAAAACTCTACGTCAGGATGCCTCACCAGAGCGACGAAGGGACTGAGGAGTAAAAGGAATTCCTAACTCTCCGATATATAATTCCTAAATGACTCAAAACATTTCTCTAGACTCAACAACGCCAGCGATTCGATCAAGCAGGGGGCTCCTAAGGTCGGGGAAGGCTCTGATACCAACTTGTAACGCCCTCGATGCGGCTATATCTCCCACGTGTCGAAGCACGACTTAGAGGCATAACCGCATTGAAAGCAATGTCGCAAGTGAGGTAATCTTCACACAACCCATGTAATACATAAGGGAAAGAGATACATAGTTGGCTTACAATCGCCACTTCACACAATTACATGAATTAAAGCATTACATCAATCACATACAATCAAGGTTCAACTACCGAACCAAAAAAAAGAAGACTACCCCAAATGCTACACAGATCCCCGATTGTCCCAACTGGGCTCCACTACTGATCGACTAGAACGAAACAACACAAAGGGGCAGATCTTCGTCAAGCTCCTCCTTGAGCTTGGTTGCGTCACCTGCTCGGTAACATCGGCACCTGCAAACTGGTTTTGGAAGTATCTGTGAGTCACGGGGACTCAGCAACCTCACACCCTCGCGATCAAGACTATTTAAGCTATCGGTAGGGTAAAAGGTATGAGATGGAGCGGCAGCAAGCGACTAGCATATATGGTGGCTAACATACGCAAATGAGAGCGAGAAGAGGAGGCAAAGCACGATCAAGAAACTATGATCAAGAAGTGATCCTAGAGCAACCTACGTCAAGCATTACCCCAACACCATGTTCACTTCCCGGACTTCGCCGAGAAGAGACCATAACGGTTACGCACGCGGTTGGTGTATTTTAATTAAGATAAACTTCAGGTTTTCTACAATCAGACATTAACAAATTCCCATCTACCCATAACCGCGGGCACGGCTTTCGAAAGTTCAAATCCCTGCAGGGGTGTCCCAACTTAGCCCATCACAAGCTCTCATGGTCAACGAAGGATATTCCTTCTCCCAAGACAATCCGATCAGGCTCGACATCCCGGTTATAAGACATCCTCGACAATGGTAACACAAGTCCAGCAACACCGCCCGAATGTGCCGACAAATCCTGATAGGAGCTGCACATATCTCGTTCTCAGGGCACACTCAGATGAGACATCCTACGAGTAAAACCAACCCTCAGGTTGCCCCGAGGTGGCCCCGCAGTCTACTCGGTCGGACCAACACTCAGAGGAGCACTGGCCCAGGGGGGTTAAAATAAAGATGACCCTTGAGCCGGTTGACTCAAGGGAAAAAAGGCTAGGTGGCGAATGGTAAAACCAATGTTGGGCATTGCTGGAGGAGTTTTATTCAAGGCGAACTGTCAAGGGGTTCCCATTATAACCCAACCGCGTGAGGAACGCAAAATCCGGGAACATAACACCAATATGACGGAAACTAGGGCGGCCAGAGTGGAACAAAACACCAGGCATAAGGCCGAGCCTTCCACCCTTTACCAAGTATATAGATGCATTAATTAAATAAGAGATATTGTGATATCCCAACAAATATCCATGTTCCAACATGGAACAAGCTCCAATCTTCACCTGCAACTAACAACGCTATAAGAGGGGCTGAGCAAAGCTGTAACATAGCCAAACAATGGTTTGCCAGGACAAGGTGGGTTAGAGGCTTGGCTTAACAATATGGGAGGCATGGTAAGCAAGTGGTAGGTATCGTAGCCTAGGCATAGCAAAAGAGCGAGCAACTAGCAAGCAAAGATAGAAGTGATTTCGAGGGTATGGTCATCTTGCCTGAAATCCCGCAAGGAAGAAGAACGAGCCCATGAAGAAGACAAATGGACGTAGTCGAACAGGTCCTCACAAACGCGACGTTATCGGAACCAACCCAAAGAAGCAACACCGAAGAGAAGCACACAACATAGTAAACAAACCACACACGAACATGGTATGATATGCGGGATGCGGTATGTGATGCATATGCATGATTTGGAAAGGAATGATTGAACCTGGCCTCAACTTTGAAATCCAAGAGTGCCACTGGAAAGGGGAGTTGAGTTCGGTTGAAATCGATATAAAGATCACCGGAATCGGATGCACGGTCTGGAAATAGCAAGCAAAACAAACATGGCACCGGTCTGCGATAAACAACAAGTAGCCATCTAAATGCGTCAAGATAAATATGCTACAACACTCAAACATGGCAACAAAATACATTGCAGGGATCCACTCATGATGCTTAACAAAAGATGAACATTGAGCTACGGCTAATTCACCCAATAGCAGGTTCAAACAAGCATGGCAAAAGTGCAAAAGATAACAGGTTTCACACTTAGTGAAATTAACAGGATATCAGGAATTTATCATCAGGAAGCAAACTTTAGGGCATGAAAACTACATGCTACAGAAACATATCATGGCAAAGCAAGGCATGGCATGAAGCTACTATAAGCATATAACAAAAGTCCCTTAGTGACCATGAGCCAAAAGGGATCAGAAAATACAATTGCAACCATGTGAACATGGCAAAAATATAAACAGATCCAGACTTAATGAAAAACTGGAGCATGCAAAACAGTTAACGAGTAGGCATGTTTACAAGCTCAATGCACTCACTACAGAGCATGGCATGACAATCTAAGCATACACCCATGCAGAAGACATGGCATAGAAGCTAGACATGGAAAGAACAACATCATAGCATGCACGGATCAACAACAACAACCTCGGCAAAATCGCTAAACATGTTAACAATCTGCCAGGAACATTTTATAGCAAAAGTAAAGCTCGATTGACTCAAGTTAGGTTGCTCCATAATTGCAAACAAAGACATGGATGGATAGAGCACCACAATATTAACAAAACATCCTTACTGATCATCCTCAAAAGAGGCACTGATCACTAGGAAACAACATGAACATATGGCATAAAAGTAAAAACAAGACAAGGACTTGGTGAAATTCTAAGTCCCTGAAATCAGCATCATTGAGTAAGCTACTTTGCATGCTTGTGCTGGACACCACAAAGATCAAAAAAATGCATGGCATACACCCCTGTAAATATGGCATGGCATATTACAAAACACATGTAGAGCTCAGGATCATAGCATGCACACATTAAACATGGCAAAAATGACAAAAGGCCATTTGCTGAAACAGATCTGACAAATTCATCACATAGCCCTCTTCCAACGACATTTCGGGCATCAAGATGAGCTCAAATGAAAATGATGCAATGAGATGAAATGATGTACTCGTTGAGACGAACATTTTGATATGCTACACGCATGAATCGGAGCTACGATGAGGAAGTTATGATATGATGAACATATGCAAAAAAATATGCAGATCTGGGACTTAGTCAAAATCACATGAGCGCGGGTTCACTAAAAGACGCTCGGGGCGAAGTTTAGGCGGGCGCTCACCTAGCGGGCCTGGCCCAGAAAGTGGAGGAGGTGAGGCAGGCCGGGAGGGGCAGGCCAGCTGGGCCTGGATGCGGGGCCCATAGCGGGGGTCAACGGGGGCTGTGTCCTCGTCCTCTTCCGATCCGATCGGGTGCGCGAGGTGTAGCGGCGGCGGCGCACCGTGGATCTCCGGCGGGGACGCTCGAGGACGGTGGGGAGACTGGGATCAACGACAGATGACGGATCCGGCGAGAGGACTCCATTCCGACGATGAACGGCGGCGGTGTCGAGCTGCACGGCGCAGCGGCGATTAACAATGAGAGAGGGAGCTCGAGGAAGAGAGCGACAGGGGAAAGAGAGGAGCGGGGCGAGGCTAGCCTGGCAGAGGAGGCCGGCGATGGTGGCGCGGCGGCGCCGGCAAACGGACGGTGGGGCGGTGGTTGGAGACGGTGCGCAGGGAAGGCGCTCGGGCGGCGGCGCGGGATCCGGGCCCGGGCGGGCCGGATCTGGGTCTCCCAGGCCCGCGCGGGAGAGGAGAGAGAGGGCGGTGAGGTGGCGGCGCCGGATTCACTGAGGAGGGCGGCACGGGGGTTTTTGTCCGGGCGCAAGGTAGAGGAAGGCTAGGGTTTGGACTTCGCGGAAATTCGGGGAGAGCCACATATATATAGGTAGAGGGAGCTAGGAGAGTCCAAATGAGGTGCAGTTTTCAGCCACACGATCGTGATCGAACGACCGCGAAGATGGAGGATGTTTAGGTGGGTTTTGGGCCAATTTGTAGGGGGTGTTGGGCTGCAACACACACGAGGCCTTTTTGGTCCCTCGGTTAACCGTTGGAGTATCAAACGAAGTCCAAATGGCATGAAACTTGACAGGCGGTCTACCGGTAGTAAACCAAGGCCGCATGACAAATCTCGGTCCAATCCGAAAATGTTTAACACCCGCACATGAAAAGAGGTAGAAAGGGACACCGGGTGACATAGGAGCGCTGGATTGCAAAACGGACAACGGGGAAAATGCTCGGATGCATGAGACGAACATGTATGCAAATGAAGTGCACATGATGACATGATATGCAATGCATGACATGCAAGCAATGAAAAGGCAACAACAGCGAATAACTGGAAGACACCTAGCACATCGGTCTCGGGGCGTTACACCCTGGGCCTTGGTATTTTTGATTGAGTGGCGGCGGGGTGCAGGCTGAACTTTAGGCCGAAACGCCTCTCTGGCTCGGCCACGCAGTGGCCGGTCAGCAGCATCGTACACTGGTGAATGAGGTTTCAATGCTTCCTCCTCGAGGTGAGGTAGCAACCTACGTTTTGGGTAACTCTTGGAGGCGCGCTCGAGTTCATATTCCTCGGCTGCAAGGACTTTGGTCCATCTGTCTGCTAGCAAGTCTTGATCGGCTTGAAGCTGTTGTTGCTTTTTCTTCAGGCTATTTGCTGTGGCCATAAGCCGGCGCTTTAAGCGCTCCTGTTCTATGGGGTCCTCAGGCACGATAAATTCTTCGTCGCCGAGGCTCGCCTCGTCTTCGGAGAGAGGCATGTAATTGTCCTCCTCCAGTTCTCCATCTGCTGCCTGCTCTGGAGGGCTGGCTTGTTCATCCTCCGACTCTACATCGTGCTGGAGGGGATTGTGGTTGTCTTCGGCACTATCCGGAGTGTTATTATCTCCTGTGTCGGTATCATTACTTGTGCCGTGGTGGGACTTAGAGCGGCGCCACTGACGTCGGCGCTTGGGTTGCTTCTTGGAGGGGTCATCCTCCACTGTCTCGTCGCCATTGCCTTCTTTAGGGATGTCCACCATATATATGTCGTATGATGAGGTAGTGGTCCAGCGCCCTGTGGGCGGTGGTTCCTGCTTGTCTCCTGCATCGTCGTCCATACCGTCGATGTCTTCGGAGTCGAAGTCGAGCATGTTGGTTAAATCGTCAACAATGGCTACTAAGTGGGTGGTGGGTGGGCAGCGAATTTCTTCATCGTTCGCATCCCATTCTAGCCGTACATAGTTCGGCCAAGGTTCTCCTGACAGGGAGAGAGACCTCAATGAATTTAACACATCGCCAAAGGGCGAGTGCTGAAAGATATCCGCGGAGGTGAACTCCATGATCGGCGCCCAGTCGAATTCGACGGGCACGGATGTAAGCGGCTCAGAGTCCGTGGCCAGAGGTGAATCCAGTGGTTCAGCGACACGCCTCTCGTAAGGGATGAAGTCAGTATCCGACTCTATCGCCATGAGAGTGCGGCCTCCATGGCGGGGTCTATCCCTTCGCTCTCGGATGACGCGATTTGCTCCGAATTGACGACCGGAGTAGTTGCAGATGCGATCTCCCGAACACTGTCCGACGGCAGAGTTACGTCGTGCTCGTCGTGACTGTGCCGCACACCTGACACGGGCTTGAATCCATCGAAGATCAAGTCTCCGCGGATGTAGGCAGTGTAGTTTAAGTTTCCGAATCTGGCCTGATGGTGAGGGGCGTAGCTCTCGATCTGCTCCAGATGGCCAAGCGAATTGGCCCACAGTGCGAAGCCGCCGAATACAAAGATCTGTCTGGGGAGGAAAACCTCACCCTGGACCACATCGCTACCGATGATCGAAGGAGCCATCAAGCCTTATGGTGATGACACAGTTGAACTCTCAATGAAAGCACCAATGTCGGTGTCAAAACCGGTGGATCTCGGGTAGGGGGTCCCGAACTGGGCGTCTAATGCAGATGGTAACAGGAGGCAGGGGACATGATGTTTACCCAGGTTCGGGCCCTCTTGAAGGAGGTAATACCCTATGTCCTGCTTGATTGTTCTTGATGATATGAGTATTACAAGAGTTGATCTACCATGAGATCATAGAGGCTAAACCCTAGAAGCTAGCCTATGGTCTGATTGTATGTTGTCCTACGGACTAAACCCTCTGGTTTATATAGACACCGGAGGGGGCTAGAGTTACACAGAGTCGGTTACAAGGGAGGAGATCTACATATCCGTATTGCCTAGCTTGCCTTCCATGCCAAGGAGAGTCCCATCCGGACACGGGACGAAGTCTTCAATCTTGTATCTTCATAGTCCAACAGTCCGGCCAAAGGATATAGTCCGGCTGTCCAGAGACCCCCTAATCCAGGACTCCCTCATAGAGCTTCAAGTCTTAACTTCACACCTTACAACTCAGGCAAGAACTCCTTCTTTGACTGATCCATCTTGAACTCCTTCAAGATCGTGTCAAGGTATGTGCTCTGTGAAAGTCTTATCAGGCGTCTTGATCTATCTCTATAGATCTTGATACCCAACATGTAAGGTCTTCCTTTGAAAAACTCCATTAAAACAACCCTTTATGCTTTCCAGAAATTCTACATCATTTCCGATCAACAATATGTCATCCACATATACTTATCAAAATGTTGTAGTGCTCCCACTCACTTTCTTGCAAATACAAGTTTCTTGCAAACTTTGTATAAACCCAAATGCTTTGATCACCTCATCAAAGCGTATGTTCCAACTCCAAGATGCTTGCTCTGGTCCTTAGAAGGATCGCTAGAGTTTGCATACCTTTTAGCATCCTCAGGATCGACAAAACCTTCTGGTTGTATCACTTACAACCTTTCCTCATGGAAACCGTCAAGGAAACTTTGTTTTGACATCCATCTGCATGATTTCGTAAATGAAAATGCAGCAACTAGTAACATAATTCTAACAAACTTTAGAATCGCTATGATTGAGAGAGTCTCATCATAGTCAACTCCTTGAACTTGTCGGAAACTTCTTTGAGACAAGTCGATCTTCACAAATGGTGACATTACCATCAGCGTCTGTCTTCTTCTTAAAGATCCATTTTTTTCAATGGCTTGCCGATCATCGGGCAAGTCCACCAAAGTCCATACTTTGTTCTCATACATGGATCCTTTCTCGGATTTCATGGCTTCCAGCCATTTGTTGGAATCCGGGCCCACCATCGCTTCTTCATAGCTCATAGGTTCATCGTTGTCCAACAACATGATCTTTAAGACAAGGTTACCACTCAGAAGTTGTACACACCCTTGTCGACCTACGAGGTTTGATAGTAATTTGATCTGAAGATTCATGATCATCATCATTAGCTTTCTCTTCAACTGACGTAGGTGCCACAGAAACATCTTTCTGTGATGTGCTACTCTCTGGTTGAAGTGAAGGTTCAACAACCTCATCAAGTTCTATCTTCCTCCCACTCAATTCTTTCGAGAGAAACTTTTTTTCTCGAGAAAGGACATGTTCCTAGCGACAAACATTTTGCCCTCAGATCTGAGATAGAAGGTATACCCAATTGTCTTGTTTGGGTATTCTATGAAGACACAATTTTCCGCTTTGGGTTCAAGCTTTTCTGGCTGAAGACTATCGACATAAGCATCGTAGCCCCAAACCTTAAGAAACAACAACTTAGGTTCGTCAAACCATAGTTCATACGGTGTCGTCTCCATGGACTTAGATGGTGCCCTATTTAAAGTGAATGTAATTGTCTCTAATGCATAACCCCAAAATGATAGTGGTAGATGGGTAAGAGACATCATATATCGCACCATATCCAATAGGGTCTGATTACGACGTTCAGGCACACCATTACGCTATGGTGTTTCAGCTGGCGTCAACTGTGAAACGATTCCACCTTGTCTTTAGTGATTGCCAAATTCATAACTCAAATACTCTCCCCTTGATCAGATCGTAGGAACTTGATCTTCTTGTTATGATGATTCTCAAATTCACTCTGAAATTGCTTGAACTTTTCAAACGGTTCAGACTTATGTTTCATTAAGTAAATATACCCATATCTACTCAATACATTGGTGAAGGTGAGAAAATAACGATATCCACCGCATGCGTCAACACTCATCGGACCGCACACATCAGCATGTGTGATTTCCAACAAGTCACTTGCCCGTCCGAAAACGGGGTTTTAGTCATCTTGCCAATGAGGCATGGTTCGCATGTGTCAAGTGATTCAAAATCAAGTGACTTCAAAAGTCCATCGGCATGGAGGTTCTTCATGCGCTTTACACCAATATGACCTAAGCAGCAGTGCCACAAGAAAGTGGTACTATCATTATCAACTCTACATCTTTTGGCATCAATGTTATGAACATGTGTATCACTATGATTGAGATTCAATAAACCATTCACATTGGGTGCATGACCATAGAAGGTATTATTCATATAAACAGAATAACCATTATTCTCTGACTTAAATGAATAACCGTATTGCAATAAACATGATCTAATCATGTTCACGCTCAACACAGACACCAATGCAAACAACATTTATCTGGGTTCAACACTAATCACGAAGGTAGAGGGAGCGTGCGATGGTGATCATATCATCCTTGGAAACACTTCCAATACACATCGTCACCTCGCCCTTAGCTAGTCTCCGTTTATTCCGTAGCTTTTGTTTCGAGTTACCAATATTAGCAACTGAACTGGTATCTAATACCCAGGTGCTACTAGGAGTACTAGTAAGGTACACATCAATAACACATATATCAAATATACTTTTGTTGAAGTTGCCAGCCTTCTTATCTACCAAGTATTTGAGGCAGTTCCGCTACTAGTGACCGTTCCCCTAATAGAAGCACTTCGTCTCGGGTTTGGGTTCTTGGGTTTCTTCACCGGAGCGGCAACTGGCTTGCCATTCATGAAGTTTCCCTTCTTGCCCTTGCCTTCTTTGAAACCAGTGGTCTTGTTAACCATCAACACTTGATGCTCCTTCTTGATTTCTACCTTTATGACCTTAAGCACGACGAACAGCTCCGGGATCAACTTCCCTTGCATGTTATAGTTCATCATGAAACTCTAGCAGCTTGGTGATAGTGACTGGAGAACTTTTGTCACCACTATCTTATCTAGAAGATTAACTCCCACTTGATTCAAGTGATTGAAGTACCCAGACATTCTGAGCACATGCTCACTGACTGAGCTATTCTCCTCCATCTTGTAGGCAAAGATCTTATTAGAGGTCTCAAACCTCTCAACACGGGCATGAGCCTAAAATACCAATTTCGGCTCTTGGAACATCTCAAATGTTCCATGGTGTTCAAAACGCTTTTGGAGCCCCGACTCTAAGCCGTAAAGCATGGCGCACTAAACTATCAGGTAGTCATCAGAAGGTGTCTGCCAGATGTTCACAACATCCACAGACGACGCCAGAGGGGTTGGCACACTGAGCGATGCATCAAGGACATAAGCCTTTTGTGTAGCAGTGAGGACAATCCTCAGACTACGGCCCTAGTCCGCACAATTGCTTACAATATCTTTCGACTTAGTCTTTCTCTAGGAACGTATTAAAATAGGGAGCTAAAGCGCGAGCTATTAATCCACAACATAATTTGCAAAGACAATTTAGACTATGTTCATGATAATTAAGTTCATCTAATCAAATTATTCAATGAACTCCCACTCATATAGACATTCCTCTAGTCATCTAAGTGATACATGATCCGAATCGACTAGGTCGTGTCCGATCATCACATGAAACGGACTAGTCATCAACGGTGAACATCTCCATGTTGATCGCATCTACTATACGACTCATGTTCGACCTTTCGGTCTCTTATGTTCCGAGGCCATGTCTGCACATGCTAGGCTCGTCAAGTCAACCTAAGTGTTTCACATGTGTAAATCTGGCTTACACCTATTGTATGCGAACGTTAGAATCTATCACACCCGATCATCACGTGGTGCTTCAAAACAACGAACCTTCGTAACGGTGCACAGTTAGGGGGAACACCTTCTTGAAATTTTAGCGGGGGATCATCTTATTTATGCTACCATCATTCTAAGAAAATAAGATGTAAACATGACAAACATCACATGCAAATCATAAAGTGACATGATATGGCCAATATCATCTTGCGCCTTTCATCTCCATCTTCGAGGCGCGATATGATCACCTTCGTCACCGACATGACACCATAATCTCCATCATCGTGTCTTCATGAAGTTGTCTCGCCAACTATTACTTCTACTACTATGGCTAACGGTTAGCAATAAAGTAAAGTAATTACATGGCGTTTTTCATTGACACGCAGGTCATACAATAAATTAAGACAACTCCTATGGCTCCTGCCGGTTGTCATACTCATCGACATGCAAGTCGTGAATCCTATTACAAGAACATGATCAATCTCATACATCACATATATATAATTCATCACATCCTTTTGGCCATATCACATCACATAACATACCCTGCAAAAACAAGTTAGACGTCCTCTAACTGTTGTTGCATGTTTTACGTGGCTGCTATGGGTTTCTAGCAAGAACGTTTCTTACCTACGCAAAAGCCACAACGGTGATATGCCAATTGCTATTTACCCTTCATAAGGACCCTCTTCATCGAATCCGATTCTACTAAAGTGGGAGAGACAAACACCCGCTAGCCACCTTATGCATCAAGTGCATGTTTGTCAGTGGAACCAGTCTCATGTAAGCTTACGTGTAAGGTCGGTCCGGGCCGCTTCATCCCACAATTCCGCCGAATCAAGATAAGAATAGTAACGTTAAGCAAATTGAACAAATCATCGCCCACAACTACTTTGTGTTCTACTCGTGCATAGAATCTACACATACACCTAGCTCTGATACAACTGTTGGCGAACATAGTAACAATTTAAAATTCTCCTACATGTCACCAAGATCAATCTAGGAGATGCTAGCAACGAGAGAGAGAAGGAGTGCATCTTCATACCCTTGAATATCGCTAAGCGGAAGTGTTACAAGAACGCGGTTGATGGAGTCGTACTCGCGGCGATTCAAATCGCGGAAGATCCGATCAAGCGCCGAACGGACGGCGCCTCCGTGTTCAACACACGTACAGCCCGAGGTCGTCTCCTCCTTCTTGATCCAACAAGAGGAGAGGAGAAGTTGAGGGAGAACTCCAGCAGCACGACGACGTGGTGGTGGTGGAGCTCGTGGTTCTCCGGCAGGGCTTCACCAAGCACTGCGGAAGAGGAGGAGGAGTTGGAGAGGGGGAGAGGGCTGCGCCAGGGGAAGGGTGCGGCTGCCCTCCCACCCCTCACTATATATAGGGGGAAGGGGAGAAGGGGGAAGCGCCCTAGGGTTTCCCCTAGGGGGCGGTGGCTAGGGCAGATTGGATCTCCCTAGGGAAATCCTAGGGAGACTTGCCCCCCAAGCCAAGCAGGTGGAGGCTTGCCTCCCAAGCCAGGTGGAGGCGCCCTACCTCCCCAAGTAACGTGGGAAAGGGTGTGGGGGGCGCACAACCCCTTAGTGGGCTGGTTTGCCCCCTCCCCTTGGCCCATGAGGCCCTGCAAGACTTGTCGGGGCCTCCGAAACACCTTTCGGTCATGCTGGCCATAGCCTGGTACCCCCGGAACACTTTCGGACTCCAATATCCTTCGTCCAATATATCAATCTTCACCTCTGGACCATTTCAGAACTCCTCGTGATGTCCGGGATCTCATCCGGGACTTCGAACTACCATCGGTAACCACATACTATTCCCATTACAACTCCAGCGTCACCGAACCTTTAGTGTGTTGACCCTACGGGTTCGGGAACTATGCAGACATGACCGATACACCTCTCCCGCCAATAACCAATAGAGGGATCTGGATACCCATATTGGCTCCCACATGTTCCACGATGATCTCATTGGATGAACCACAATATCGGGGATTCAATCAATCCCGTATATAATTCCCTTTGTCTATCGGTATGTTACTTGCCCGAGATTCGATCATCGGTATCCCTATACCTTGTTCAATCTCGTTACCGGCAAGTCTCTTTACTCTTTCCATAATGCATGATCCCATGACTAACTCCTTAGTCAAACTGAGCTCATTATGATGATGCATTACCGAGTGGGCCCAGAGATACCTCTCCGTCATACGGAGTGACAAATCCCAGTCTCGATTCATGCCAACCCAACAGACACTTTCGGAGATACCTGTAGTGCACTTTTATAGGCACCCAGTTACTTTGTGATGTTTGATACACCCAAAGCATTCCTATGGTATCCGGGAGTTGCACAATCTCATGGTCTAAGGAAATGATACTTGACATTAGAAAAGCTCTAGCGAACGAACTACACGATCTTGTGCTATGCTTAGGATTGGGTCTTGTCCATCACATCATTCTCCTAATGATGTGATCCCGTTATCAACGACATCCAATGTCCATGGTCAGGAAACCATAACCATCCATTGATCAACGTGCTAGTCCACTAGAGGCTTACTAGGGACATGTTGTGGTCTATGTATTCACACATGTATTACAGTTTCCAGTTAATGCAATTATAGCATGAACAATAGACAATTACCATGAACAAGGAAATATAATAATAACCATTTTATTATTGCCTCTAGGGCATATTTCCAACACAAGGGTATGATGGTGCTAGCAACATGCGAGGTGAGTTCAGTGGTTTCAAATCATTGATGATGAGAGAAAGTAGCACAACTTATTATGCTCATTGCTTTGCTCACCAAGTTTAGTTAGTTGTTCTGGTTGTTGTAAGAAAGCAAAAAGGGGTTAGTAATTTCTTCAGTATGATTTCTACCATGTTAAATGTTGTGGTTCGTTCTGCCAAGCAAAAGGGATGTGATTAGAGATGTAAATATTGAGGAAAATGAGCAAGGCTTTAGGATGCAGGCAACTTACAACGGGAACATGTTTGAATCAAGAGCAACGCCTACAAAGACCCGGGGACACTCATTGTGGTTCTCATGCTAAAACACTTAAGAGTTTGGTTGCCATTGTTCGAGCTGATTATTAAAGTTCTTGAAATTGTCGAAGAAGAAGACACCACTCAAACAAATAGAGACCAAGCAAATGGTCTTCTAGTGTATTTTCAATGTTTTGACTTTGGCTTCTATTTGCATCTCATGTTGACAATAATCCTCACTACTACCAACACATTGTCATTAGCATTGAAACGACAAGATCAAGATGTAGTAAATGTCATGAAATGTGTCAAGTCAACAAGAATTGTTTTGAATGAACTTAGAGAAGATGGATGGGAATCTATGCTAAGTGAAGTTCACGTGTTTTGCGAGAAACATGGTACTGGAGAGTTGGACATGGAAGAAGCATATGTTAATCCAAAAAAAGAGAAGGCAGGTAACCAGAATTACCAACAAATATCATTATCAAGTTGATTGCTTCAATGATGTTTTTGATTGGCTAGTTTAGGAGCTTGATAGTAGGTTCAGTGAGACATTCCCTAATGCTTTTTTGGTCAGCGTCTTTGAGTCCACGAGACTCATTTCATGGTTTCAATTTGGGAAATCTTATGATTCTGGCTAAACTATACCCTCAAGATTTTGATTTTGGGGATTTTAGGCATCTTGATAGGGATCTACGGCTCTATTGCTGATGTGCACAAAGATGATAGCTTTTCCAGCATAGCAACAATCACCGAGCTTTAAAAAATATGGTGCAAATAAGGAGGCATTTTATGTATCCTTTGTTTTATCGGTTGTTGAAACTAGTGATTGTGTTGCCTATTTTGCTATTGCTACAGTTGAGAGGTGCTTTCAGTACTGAAATAGGTCAAAACTTACTTGCGCAATCGCCTCAATGATGATAGCTTCAATGATGATGTTATTTGTTATGTGAAGAAAGAAGAAATGAAAAAAAAGTCACCAATGATCAAGTGGGTCACTATTTCAAGGCTCGGAGGAAGAGAATATACTAAAGGTAAAATTTAAAATTCTAGCAAATTTAAGTACTTTGATTTGGGCATTTTACTATGTTCTATTTTAAAATTAAATTCTATTTTTTTATCTTGTAGGTTATTGAACCTTAATGCCTGATGATGTGTTTTGGAATTTGGGAGTGCAAGACTTCTTTTCAAGTAATTATGTCCTTTTCTTGTAGCATTATATTAAGTAGTTTGATTGTTGCATTTTGTTTTCATAAATCGATTTCTATTATGTTAGGTAATCCATGTTACAATTTGTGAAACACACCTTTATTTAATGTATTTTTATTTGATAATATTATGCCATAGTTAAGTGGTGCATTGGGGTAGCATGAGCTCCAGCTCCACCCCTGATCGTGGCTTAATTTTTTTCCTGGATTTGCTATTCCTCATTCAATTTCTAGAGACATACACCGCACAGCTCCGAGGTCGAGATGGGGGTGAGGCGTCATGCGGCGACATCTGTGGCAAGGCCAATCCAGGACAGTGTCGCTTGTGCAGGCGATGATGAGGGTTCACTAGTTTGGGTGGGAGAACTTTTTATTTTGACTGCCGCTAGGATTGATGGCAACCAAGTTCGAGATAGGGACACCACGGTTGACTATGGTGCCCCCTGCGAGGGCTCACTGGGGCCTCATGTGACACGATATGTCTGTTTTTTTTTGTGTGTGAGGAGAGAAACAACCGGAGAAGAAACAAGATGAGCCAACCGTTGGATTGAAGTAGAACAATCCAACGGCTCGGGCCTATCGACTGGAACCCCTATTATAATGGAATAAAACTATTTTTAGGTCGTAAAAAATTTAATAATAGGTGGTATCTTGACTTTGACCGGATGTTATCCGAATGAGTGCTATCACAAGATGCCGCAGCCTTTGGACTACTTTACCTAAAAATATTTGTCTGGACTGAATTGTTTGACAAAAAAATGGTCACGCATCACTGGGTAAACTAATTTTGGGCACATTACGTACGCGGTGACGCTCTGCTCTGGTTTGACAGCTCATTCAAACCCACAGCCTGGTGACCTACTCCATGACGCCCTCCACCGCACTATAAATTGCACCCCAGCATTGCACTGCAAGCTCCAGACCTACTTACTCATCCACCAATCATCAGTTCATCACAGCACGAACGACATGGCTGCTGCTCCGGTGGTTGTGCCGCGCATGAAGCTGGGCTCGCAGGGGCTGGAGGTCTCGGCGCAGGGCCTCGGCTGCATGGGCATGTCCGCGGCCTACGGCGAGCGCAAGCCCGACCAGGACATGATCGCGCTCCTCCGCCACGCCGTCGCCGCCGGCGTCACCTTCCTCGACACCTCCGACATCTACGGCCCCCACACCAACGAGCTCTTACTCGGCAAGGTAGGCTACCTCCTTACTACAGCCACCCGACGTGTTCCTTGGCTCCTCGCTAGTTGCCATTCGCACGCGGATGTCTGACCGGCCAGAGTTCTCCGTGCAATAAAGCAGGCGCTGCAGGGAGGGGTGAGGGAGCAGGTCCAATTGGCCACGAAATTTGGCATCACGGCCACCTGGGAGGTCCACGGCGACCCGGCCTACGTGCGGGCGGCGTGCGAGGGCAGCCTCGCCCGGCTCGGCGTCGACTGCATCGACCTCTACTACCAGCACCGCATCGACAAGAATGTCCCCGTGGAGATCACGGTCAGTACTACGTACTCAGTCTGTCCAAAAAAATTTATCCCTCAAATGAATATATCTAACATCAAGTTAGTGCTACATACATCAATTTGAAAAACAAACTTGGAGTAAGTTTTTTCAGACGAAGGAAGTACTACGTAGCACTACTTGTTTAACTTCGTTTCATTTTATACAGATTGAGGGCTTGTAGGTATTGACTGGTCTACCTTCTTGACTTCCGTATGCATGTAGATGGGTGAGATCAAGAAGTTAGTCCAAGAAGGAAAAGTGAAATACGTCGGGTTGTCGGAGGCCTCGGCGTCGACAATAAGAAGGGCACACGCAGTTCATCCCATCACCGCCGTTCAGCTGGAGTGGTCTTTGTGGTCAAGAGATGTCGAAGAAGATATAATCCCAACTTGCAGGTATTTGCAATGACTACAAACCTATTTTTTTCGCAATTTCTTTTCAAAATCAGCTTCATATGTAATATCCCTCCGATCCAAATTAATTGCCGTAGCCTTAGTACAACTTTGTCATACCATGCAACGTCCTCCTTATGTAGTCCCAGAAAGAATTTACAAAATGTTTTCTGTTTTAGAGAACTTGGCATTGGAATTGTAGCTTACAGTCCACTAGGCAGAGGTTTTCTATCCAGTGGACCTAAACTAGTGGACACATTACCAGAAGACGATTTCCGCAAGGTAAATGAACCACTCATGACACTTCCTTCTTCATGCGGTTAGCTATCTTACTTTTCTCCTTTCTCCTTTTTCTAACAAATGCATCTCATTGCGTTTTTAGAATCTCCCAAGATTTCAACCCGAGAACATGAAGAAGAATGCAGAGATATTCGAGCGCGTGAGCGAGATGGCTGCGAGGAAGGGTTGCACGTCGTCTCAGCTCGCGCTGGCTTGGGTTCACCACCAGGGAAGCGATGTGTGCCCCATACCCGGCACGACGAAAGTTGAGAATTTCAACCAGAACCTGAGAGCATTGTCTGTTGAGCTCACGGCTGAGGAGATGGCTGAGCTCGAGTCCTACGCTGCCATGGATGCGGTCCAAGGTGATCGGTACCACAACACGTTCCTCAACACCTGGAAGGACTCCGAGACCCCTTCCCTGTCATCCTGGAAAGCCACTTAGTTGGGTATCATGGGAATCAATCACTATGCTGATGCTTCGTATCACTGGTTTGAAATAGTTGCAAATCAAATAATTTCACGAGCACTCCGTGCATGGATGGAATCATGGAACCACCAATTGTTTACTAATGTAGCACAATTCCTGCCCATGAGTGTTGAACTTTTTATTATGCCTGCAAGGAAGTATCCCCCAAGTGTTGAACTTTTTGGCAGGGCTACAAAGGCCCTTTTGTAACACATTTTCGTCCGGAAAACCATTTAGAATTCCCAACCTCATGTGAAGATTGCGGTACGCGTCGCACCTCCTTACAGGGGCCGAATTACATCAATTGTTGCACCTTCTACATACACTGGTTGTTACTTCAATTGTTACACACGCAAGGAATAGAAATAAACAGAAGATTACAACATAGTAAATCTATCTGCCTAACAAACACATGCTTCGTGCACCCTGATGCAAGTCTTCTGGAAGCCTCTAGAGTCCTTTGGATACTTCGGCCTACGGCGGCGACCTCACTGTGGATTGTGATGACTGCCAAAAGGTCTTCGCGAGGTTAATCTCTCAAGATCCGGTGCTTGCCTTCGGCTGTGAAATGCAATTTATGGATGACGACTTGATGCACAAGGTATGGTTATGCAGTGGCGCCGATTGATTTTCCAGCCCAGCTTCTAGGATTGTGGAAAAGTGATGGCGACAACCCATGATTGGCTTTGATGGTGGTATTTCTCGAGTACCCAGTTTTGAGCTTCGGGGTGAAAAACGTAGGTATGATCCGAGTTGGTTGTACATGACAATGGTGATGTTTTTGTGTCATTATTTTATTAAAGGCATTGCTTGGATATGCCCAGTCTGGTTCTTCCGAGTAGAAATCTAGACTCTAGTCTTTGGTGGTCGGAATAGGTGACCGAGGTGATGTTGAATAACCTCATTGTTCTTGTGGTGTCATGAGATGGTTAGTGCAGAGATGATTATTATTGTAGTTTTTTTATTTTGGATTTGATCACTTCGGGGTTTTGGTTTTCTTTCTGGCTTAGACATGACTTTCATATTGTGTGACTTTGCTAATCGCTGCACCAATGAACTATCATGGGTAAGCCCATAGATGATGTCAAGAAGCTACTTGATGATATGCAAGGGAACCATGCCCAATGACATGTTGAAAGAACTACCACCAAAAAAGTCAATACAGTTGAAGAAAACAACACGGAGTTGACAGCTAAGCTTGATGAACTCATCTCCGTCATGAAAGGTAAAGAAGAGGTAGCGTAAATGCCATATCACCGATGTAGAAGTCAATGATGTTAATTTCATTGCTCGTAATAGCTATAATCCAAACTGATAAAATAATGGGTATGCCCCAAAATATACACAGTGATGCTATGCTCTAGTTCAAAATTTGACGTACGTTGTGGTTGGGTATATGGCGTTTGGCCAGAAAGGCGCTTACAAAGTCGGTTTATAAGGAGGCGTTTGTTCTAACAGACGTATATATCATATGGACAAGGCTTCACAAAGCAACTGCCGGTAGACAGTTATGTTAAAGATAATATTAACCGCCTATTTAGCCTAACAATGATGCTAACTATTTCTAACAAACTATTATGATTTCCTATCAGAAGAGGCAACAACAATATCCTAAATGACATAGCTTGCCTCACACGCCCTAATAATTACTCGCTTGAACGCTCTTATATTATGGGATGGAGGGAGGCTTTTCTGAGAATGTGCCACACACGAATGACTCAGTGTATGGACAATCTCCTTGGATCGCCTCGTCACTCACTCGACACGCCGGAGCGGATAGCAGGCAGGCGTCGCCGTCGTATCGTGTGTCCGAGACAAACCTATCCACAAGCCAGCCAGCCAGCCAAGCCAGGAATCGTAGACAGGACACATGCATGGCTGTGACACACACGATTCGGATGCCAGGCCCGTCCGATTCTCCGATGAGTTGCGTGCGTGAGCTCACGAACCCCCGGCCAACGGCGACGCTGAAATCGACCGACGGGGCGTGGGCAGTCACTTCGCACTTCGGTGTCCATCATCGAATTTTTCATGTGGCGGAGACGGGCGGTGACCCGTCGCCCATCGCCGTGGCATCTGCCTCCTGGACCCACACGTTCCTTTCCCCCGTGGCGTGCCCATCCGTTGGACCAGCCAGTCAGCCACCGTGGCGTCCCACTCGAACCGCCCCGCCACTCACTCACTGTCATGTAGTACGAGGAATCTAGAAGAGGACCTTAGAAGAGTGAAAAAGATCAATGTCCATTTCAATTTAACGTACGGGGTGACGCTCTGCGCTAATTCGGCAGCTCATTCAAACCAGCAGCCTGGTGACCTACTCCATGACGCCCTCCACCGCACTATAAATTGCACCGCAGCATTGCACTGCAAGTTCCAGACCTACTTACTCATCCACCAATCATCAGTTCATCACAGCACGAACGACATGGCTGCTGCTCCGGTGGTTGTGCCGCGCATGAAGCTGGGCTCGCAGGGGCTGGAGGTCTCGGCGCAGGGCCTCGGCTGCATGGGCATGTCCGCGGCCTACGGCGAGCGCAAGCCCGACCAGGACATGATCGCGCTCCTCCGCAACGCCGTCGCCGCCGGCGTCACCTTCCTGGACACCTCCGACATCTACGGCCCCCACACCAACGAGCTCTTGCTCGGGAAGGTAGGTTACCATACTACAGCCACCCGACGTGTTCCTTGGCTCCCTTCTAGTAGTTGCCATATCATTCGCACGCGGATGTCTGACCGGCAAGGGTTCTCCGTGTGATAAAGCAGGCGCTGCAGGGAGGGGCGAGGGAGAAGGTCCAGTTGGCCATGAAATTCGGCATCACGCCGGCCCGGGAGGTCCGCGGCGACCCGGCGTACGTGCGGGCGGCGTGCGAGGGCAGCCTCGCTCGGCTCGGCTTCGAATGCATCGACCTCTACTACCAGCACCGCATTGACAAGAATGTTCCCGTCGAGATCACGGTCAGTCCCTACTACGTAGTAGCACTTGTTCAGGTTCGTTTCATTTAGACAGATTGAGGGCTTGCAGGTATCGACCAGTCTACCTTCTTGACTTCCGTATGCATGTAGATGGGTGAGATCAAGAAACTAGTCCAAGAAGGAAAGGTGAAATACGTCGGGTTGTCGGAAGCCTCGGCGTCGACAATCAGAAGGGCACATGCAGTTCATCCGATCACTGCCGTTCAGCTGGAGTGGTCTTTGTGGTCAAGAGATGTTGAAGAAGATATAATACCAACTTGCAGGTTTTTGCAACGACCATAAACCTACCTTTTCTTTTCAAAATCAGCTTCATAGTACTTTATGAAACGTCCTCAAAAAGAACTTACAAATTATTTACTGTTTCAGAGAAGTTGGCATTGGAATTGTTGCGTACAGTCCACTAGGCAGAGGTTTTCTATCCACTGGACCAAAACTGTTGGACACATTACCAGAGAACGATTTCCGCAAGGTAAATGAACCACCCATGACACTTCCTTCTTCATACGGTTAGCTGGCTTTTTTTCTTTCTCTTTTCTCCTTTTTCTAACAAATGCATCCCATTGTGTTTTAAGAATCTCCCAAGATTTCAACCCGAGAACATGGAGAAGAACGCGGCGATATTCGAGCGCGTGAGCAAGATGGCTGCGAGGAAGGGTTGCACGTCGTCCCAGCTCGCGTTGGCTTGGGTTCACCATCAGGGAAGCGATGTGTGTCCTATACCTGGCACAACGAAAGTTGAGAATCTCAAGCAGAACGTGAGAGCGCTTTCTGTGGAGCTCATGGCTGAGGAGATGGTTGAGCTCGAGTCCTATGCCGCCATGGATGCGGTCCAAGGTGATCGCTACCACATCACGTTCCTCAACACCTGGAAGGACTCCGGGACTCCTCCCCTGTCATCCTGGAAAGCCACTTAATTGGGTATCATCGAAATCAATCACTATGTTGATGCTTTGTATCACTAGTTTGAAATAGTTGCAAATCAAATAATTCCATGAGCACTCCGTGCATGGATGAAATCATGGAACTACCAATTGTTTGCTAATGTAGTGCAATTCCTCCCCATGATTACGTTCACGGTACTAAAAAATGTCTTTGTATAATTGGACAGGATGTATATCACCTGGGTGTTTGCTACTTCTTAAACTTGCGTTGATTTTTCTTTGAAGTGGAAAGAGTGATGCATCAAAATAGAGATAAGTATTTCCTTCAGTTAAGAAGTAAGGTATCAATCGAGTAAGAGGCACAAGCAAGTCTTCAATCTATGCACCTGCACAAACTAACAAACACTTGCACTCAACGCGAAAAAGGGGTTGTCAATCCCTTCACTGTCTCGACCAAGAGTGAGATCTAATAGAGATAGGTATAAAAGATAAATAAAAAAGGCAAACTAAAATAAATCTAAATAAATTGCAGCAAGATATTTTTGGGTTTCTTGGTTTATAGATCTGAAAATATATGATGGAAAATAGACCCGGGGGGCATATGTTTCACTAGAGGCTTCTCTCTTCAAAAAAAAACATACGATGGGTAAACAAATTACTGTCGAGCAATTGATTGAAAAGCGCAAAGTTATGACGATATCCAAGGCAATGATTATGAATATAGGCATCATGTCCGTGTCAAGTAGACCGACTCCTGCCTGCATCTACTACTATTATTTCACACATCGACCGCTATCCAGCATGCATATAGAGTATTAAGTTTATAAGAACGGAGTAACGCCTTAAGTAAGATGACATGATGTAGAGGGATAAACTCAAGCAGTATGATGAAAACCCAATTTTTTTTACCCTTGATGGCAACAATACAATACGTGCCTCGCTACCCCTGACTTTGTCACTGGGTGAGGACACCGCAAGGTTGAACCCAAAACTAGGCACCTCTCCCATTGCAAGAAGAACCAATCTAGTTGGCCAAACCAAACCGACAATTCGAAGAGAAATACAAAGATATTTAATCATGCATAAAAGAGTTCAGAAAAGACTCAAATAATATTCATAGGTAATCTGATCATAAATCCACAATTCATCGGATCTTGATAAACACACCGCAAAAAAATATTACATCGGATAGAACTCCAAGAACATCGAGGAGAACATGGTATTGAAGATCATAGAGAGAGAGAAGAAGCCATCTAACTACTAGCTATGGACCCGTAGGTCTGTGGTAAACTACTCACGCTTCAACGGAAGGGCGACAGAGTTGATGTAGATGCCCTCCATGATCGAATCCCCCTTCGGCAGGGTGCCAAAAAAGGCCCCAAGATGGGATCTCACGGGAATAGAGGCTTGCGGCAACTAAAAGTATTTTGGTGGACCCTTCTATTGGTTTGGGAATATTTGAGAATTTATAGCGCAAGAATTAGGGTTGGGTGACTCCCGAAGGGCCCACAAGGTAGGGATCAGGCGGCCCCCCCTAGGGCGCGGCCTGAGAGCTTGTGGGTCCCTCTGGACTCTTCTGGCCCCCTCTCCAAGCTTTGTGGATGTCTTCTGGTCCAAGAAAAATCATCCGAAAGTTTTATTGCGTTTGGACTCCGTTTGATATTCCATTTCTGTAAAACTCAGAAACAATGAAAAAACAGAAACTGGCACTGGGCTCTAGGTTAATAGGTTAGTCCAAAAATAATATTAAATAGCATATTAATGCATATTAAACATCTAAAACAGATAATATAATATCATGAAACAATAAAAAATTATAGATACGTTGGAGACGTGTCAAGCATCCCCAAGCTTAATCCCTACTCGTCCTCGTGTAGGTAAATGATAAAAACAGAATTTTTGATGTGGAATGCTACCTAACATATTTATCCATGTAATTTTCTTTATTGTGGCATGAATATTCAGATCCATAAGATTCAGAATAAAAGTTTAATATTGACATAAAAACAATAATACTTCAAGCATACTAATAAAGCAATCATGTCTTCTCAAAATAACATGGCCAAAGAAAGTTACCCCTACAAAATCATATAGTCTGGCTATGCTTCATCTTCATCACACAAAGTATTTTATCATGCACAACCCCGATGACAAGCCAAGCAATTGTTTCATACTTTTTACGTTCTCAAACCTTTTCAACTTTCACGCAATACATGAGCGTGAGCCATGGATATAACAGTATAGGTGGAATAGAATATGGTGGTTGTGGTTAAGACAAAAAAGAAGGAGAAAGTCTCACATCAACTAGGCGTATTAACGGGCTATGGAGATGCCCATCAATAGATATCGATGTGAGTGAGTAGGGATTACCATGCAACGGATGCACTAGAGACATAAGTGTATGAAAGCTCAAAAAGAAACTAAGTGGGTATGCATCCAACTTGCTTGCTCACAAAGACCTAGGGCAATTTGAGGAAGCCCATCATTAGAATATACAAGCCAAATTCTATAATGTAAAATTACCACTAGTATATGAAAGTGACAAAATAAGAATATGGTGCTACTTTGAAGCACAAGTGTGGAAAAAGGATAATAACATTGTCCCTTCTCTCTTTTCTCTCATTTTTTGGTGGGCTTCTTTGGCCTCTTTTATTTTTTTGGCTTCTTTGGCCTCTTATTTTTATAAAGTCCGGAGACTCATCCCAACTTGTGAGGGAATCATAACTTCCATCATCCGTTCCTCGACAATGCTGTAATAATGATGATCATCACACTTTTATTTACTTACAACTCAAGAATTACAAATCGATATTAGAACAAAATATGACTCTATATGAATGCCTCCGGTGGTGTACCGGGATGTGCAATGATCAAGAGTGACATGTATAAAAAAATATGAATGGTGACCTTTCCACAAATATTATGCCGACTACATGATCATGCAAAGCAATATGACAATGATGGTGCGTGTCATAATAAAACTGTTGGGAAACATAGCATGCAATTTTAAAAAAATTCCTATGCTCACGCAAGATCTATCTAGGAGATGCATAGCAACGACAGGGGGAGAGTGTGTCCATGTACCCTCGTAGACCGAAAGCGGAAGCGTTTGACAACACATTTGATGTAGTCGAACTTCTTCTAGCTTCGACCGATCAAGTACCGAATGTACGACACCTCCGAGTTCTGCACACGTTCAGCACGATGACGTCCCTCGCCTTATTGATCCAACAAGGTATCAAGGAAGTAGACGAGTTCCATCAACACACCGGTGTGGTGACGGTGATGGTGAAGTGATTCTCGCAGGGCTTAGCCTAAGCACTGCAAAACTATGACCGGGGGAGTAAACTGTGGAGGGGGGCGCCACACACGGCTAACGATTGTTGTTGTGTGTTCTAGGCGCCCCCTCTGTAACGCCCTCGATGCGGCTATATCTCCCACGTGTCGAAGCACGACTTAGAGGCATAACCGCAATGCAAGCTATGTCGCAAGTGAGGTAATCTTCACAACAACCCATGTAATACAATAAGGGGAAAAGGATACATAGTTGGCTTACAATCGCCACTTCACATAAATACAAGAATAAAGCATTACATCATCCAATACACTCATGGTCCGACTACGGTACCAAAATAAAAGATCAACCCCAACATGCGACATGGTCCCGATCGCCCCAACTGGGCGCCACTACTGATCATCATGGAAAGACACATAGTAACGGCGTGAGTCTTCGTCGAACTCCCACTTGAGCTCAAGCGCATCATTTGGAACAGAATCTTCGGGCCCTGCATCTGGTTTGGAAGTAATCTGTGAGTCACGGGGACTCAGCAATCTTACACCCTCGCGATCAAGACTATTTAAGCTTATGGGAAAGGCAGGGTAATATGTGGAGCTGCAGCAAGCGACTAGCATATATGGTGGCTAACTTGTTCGCAAAAGAGAGCGAGAAGAGAAGGCAAAGCACGAACGAAGAACTAGAGAAACAACCTACGGCAAACATTACTCCAACACCGTGTTCACTTCCCGGACTCTGCCAAGAAGAGACCATCATGGTTACACACGCAGTTGATTCATTTTAATTAAGTTAAGGTTCAAGTTATCTACAACCGAACATTAACAAATTCCCATCTGCCCATAACCGCAGGCACGACTTTCGAAAGTTCAAGTCCCTGCAGGGGAGTCCCAACTTAGCCCATGACAAGCTCTCACGGTCAATGAAGGATATACCTTCTCCCGAGATATTCCGATCAGACTCGGTATCCCGGTTCTACAAGACAACTTCGACAAGTTAAAACAAATCCAGCAACACCGCCCGAATGTGTTGACAAATCCCGATAGGAGCTGCACATATCTCGTTCTCAGGGCACACTAAGATTGTCTAAACTTCCGGTAGGCCAGCCCAGAGTTGCCCCTGGTGGCCACCGGCGGCTGACGAGGTGGACCAACACTCAGAGGAGCACTGGCCTGGGGGGGATTAAATAAGATGACCCTTGGGCTCCGGAAACCCAAGGGAAAAAGAGGCTAGGTGGCAAATGGTAAAACCAAGGTTGGGCATTGCTGGAGGAGTTTTAATCAAGGAGAACTATCAAGGGGTTCCCATTATCACCCAACCGCGCAAGGAACGCAAAATCCGGGAACATAACACCGATATGACGGAAACTAGGGCGGCAAGAGTGGAACAAAACACCGGGCATAAGGCCGAGCCTTCCACCCTTTACCAAGTATATAGATGCATTAATTAAATAAGAGATATTGTGATATCCCAACAAAATATCCATGTTCCAACAAGGAACAAACTTCAATCTTCACCTACAACTAACAACGCTATAAGAGGGGCTGAGCAAAGTGGTAACTTAGCCAAACAATGGTTTGCTAGGACAAGGTGGGTTAGGGGTTTGGCTTAACAATATGGGAGGCATGATAAGCAAGTGGTAGGTATCGCAGCATAGGCATAGCAAAAGAGCGAGCAACTAGCAAGCAAAGATAGAAGTGATTTCGAGGGTATGGTCATCTTGCCTGAAATCCCGCAAGGAAGAAGAACGAGTCCATGAAGAAGACAAACGGACGTAGTCGAACGGTTCCTCACAACGCGATGTTATCGGAACCAACCGAAAGAAACAACACCGGAAAGGAGCAAACAACATAGTAAACAACCAACACATCAACATGGCATGATGCACAATCGAGTATGATGCATGTCCGGTTTAATGAAGCATGGCATGGCAAAGTGCACAAGCAATTCTACGAATTAAGTGGAGCTCAATATGCAACGATTTGCATATTGACGAAACACCACGTGACTTATTTAGTTCTCTCTCGTTTATGTACCCAACAAGATTAAATGTTGTTAGCATGGCAAGAGGTGAAACATTATGAAACTATCTAATCTAGGCAAGTTTAAATGAGGCCGGAACAACAAAACAACAAGTCCGGAAACTCCTCATATGCATATATTAGGTTTGGTACTGTTCTGCCCTAAACATAATTTTAGAGTTAATAAACATGCAAAACAAGTACACCATGTTAAACTAGGCATTTTTCTACCCCATTTACATATAAAGATTATTTAAAACCGAGCTACGGTTATTTAGTTATGAATTAAATCATTTTAACATGGCAATAAGGCAAATAAATGCAAACAGTAGTTTAAACATTTTAAACATGGTTAAAAGTTGGATATTATGAAACTAGACACAATTCTAAGCATTTTTCATATATAAATTATTTTAATCCGATGCACGGTTTGTGAATTATTGATGCATGAACAAAGAGGGTTTTTCTGCAAAACTCGCAGTCTCTGGATAATGTCTAAATTCGCATGCAAGGAAAAAACACATCACGGGCCGAAACTACTGGGCGCAGGACATCAGCAGTAGCAGAATCAGGCCAAGCCCAAGTAGGAACAGAGGAGGGGCGTTGGGGATCTGCTCACCATGGGCCAAGGCCCGGTCGGTGGAGAGGGAGGCCGGGAGGGGGCGACGCTGGGCCTTGGAGGTCGCGGTCAACGAGCGGCTCTACCGAGCGAGCTGCTGCTGCTTGTTACTGAAGAACGAAGAACAGAAGCAGTAGCAGTTTCATGGCGATGCAGAAAATGGGCAGAGGCGCGATGCAGAGGCAGGGGACCAGCGGGCGCGGCAGATCTGGGCAGTCCGAGGGTCGGGGAAGCGGTTCCCGGCGACGAGGAACTCCGATGGTGGCACTGCTCGATGGAGCGAAGCAGGCAGCAGCGGGATCGTGCGGGCGAAGCAGAGGACGGCGTCGAGCTCGTTCACGAGCAGAGGACGACGGCGGTCTCGGCGCGAGCTCCCGGCGACGAGGTGTGATGCAGGGGAGGCAGACGAGGCGGCGGGGAAGGCCGGGACTGCAAGGGCGCGAAGACGACGACAACAACGTGGTCGGCAAGCAGGGGAGGCCATGGCGTGCTGCTTGCCTCCTGCAGTTTCCTGAAGAGGACAGAGAGCAGATGAGAGAGGGAACCAGAGGAAGGAGAGAAAGGGAGCCAGGGTAGCGCTCACTGAGACGGTGACGGTGGAGATGCCCGGGACCCTCCTGGTCCAGATCAAGCGAGGCAGGAGGACTCGGGCTGTAGCCATGGTGCGGGAAGCAACTGTAGGGAAAAGACAAGGAGAGAGATGGCGTGAGCGAGCGAGAGAGAGACAGGGGAAAAAAGGAGGATGGAAAGGAAAACAGAGGTGACGGTCCTGCTGGTTGTCGGTGAGGAGCGGCTCGGGAGGCCTCGGGCACGAGGAGCGGGGCTGGCTCTATGGTTGGTGGGAAGGATCGATGGCGAGAAGTGGCTGGCGCTGGTTGACTCCGGTTGAATCGGGAGGAAATCCAAAGGAGGAAGGAGGTTGGTCAGGTGGTTCGAATGGATCGGGCAAGACCCCGAGGCTGGAGGAGACAGTGGGCGGCGACGGCGGCGGGGAGGATTTGAGGGATTGGACAACTAGGTCTAGGTTAGGCTGTTTATATAGCAAGTAGGTAAATAGGAGGGAGTTTTTGGATCATCTGATCAAAATCGGACGGTCCGAGATAAATAGGTTAGGTAGCCCAAATAATAAACCGAAGATATTTTAAAGATGTTTGGTGATGATCCGGACCCGACGGTAATGACGGAGCGGGTCCGGTTCGGAGAAGTTTCGGACATGCACGTGAGGGGTTTGAGTATTGTGTAGAGAGGGTCAAACGGTCGGGTAACAAACGAATGGTCGGTCTTGAGCAAGGTCAACAGAGACGAGGAAGAAGCGGCAACTATCAATGGGTGCAAGTGTGGTTGGGCTCAGAACGGACAAGGGAGAGAACTCGGAGAACCCGAACGAATGCAAGTTTCGAAAACATGCAGATGTAATGCGGATGATGCCATGGCAATATGCAACACGCAAGTGAAAGACAAGGCAACAACAACGAATAACTGGAAGACACCTGGCGCATCAGTCTCGGGGCGTCACAACACTCCACCACTACGAGAGGATCTCGACCCGAGATCCTAGGGATGGCACCGGAGGGACAAGGAAGAGAAAGAGAAGAGGTAAACCAAATTGCTTCTTTGACAATTGAGTGAAACCAAATAACCTTGCGAGGTTGAACAAATTCGAGAAAAGAATACAACAAAGGTGAACAAAGTTGAAACCTCCCTTAGGGAAGAGGAACAAGGAACCTTACTAGACTCTTGTAGGTTGAAAGACATAAGAAAATTGTTACGATGGACAATAGGTACATGCAAGTACTCCGATTGAAACAAGATGAAGACTTGATGAAATGAGAGAACTTGAGCAAAATTGACACAGCACTCCGGTTAAATGGATAAACCAAGGAAAGAACAGGATCCTGACAAGAACAAGAAGAAGGTTTGAAGAGAGCAGCAACACAATGCCTCCGGAACAGAAAAAAGAGTGGAATGGAATGAACGAACTGAAACAAGATCTTGAGAGAGCACGCTTACGGCAAATGCTAGAACAGAATTGTTGGAAAACCAACAAGGAAAAGAATAAGTTTGATATGGTCTTATGGAATATATCCCAAATTATGAGGTGACAACCTGCCACTCACGGGAAAAGAATTGGATAGATATGAACAAATTGACGAGAAAGTATATCGCACCGGAAAGGATAAATGAAGAAATTGGATCATTTATAATCACCATAGATAGCAACAATCCTTAGGGAAAGCTTTAGGTGAAATATAACCCAAGGTAACTCCAATGACGAGATTGATGGATTTAAAATACCTCATTCTTAATAACATGTGAATCATGAAACATGAACTCAAATTATCAAGAATGGCATAATACCACCTCTAAAGATACGGTAGAAAGAAATTGCACTCCGGATTGCAAGATGAAGAATGCTTGAGCTCCCTAGAAATGAATCTCGATGAAAACTTCGCGAAGGAATTAAATCCTTGATGAACCCTCATGTAGCCTCCATGAACAACTCCGGTAATAAAAGGATGATTAAACAAAAAGGAAAGAGAAGTTGAAAAAAAACACAAGGTGAAGCCTTGCGATTATTTAGATGGAGCTTCGCGACGAGATAAAACGGAAAACCTCAGAACTCCGGAAAAGAAAGATGAAACAATTGAAACCGAGAATTTGAAGAACCTCCGGAATAAGGAATTGAATTCACTCGATGAAACAAGAATAAGAGTTACATTATGCTTATCCTTCGTCAATTAAATTGATGACACACAATGGATTTGGCACACTATTTATTCTCATAGAAAGGATTAAGAGAGATATAGCGGAAACTTGGAAAGGTCTTCGACAAATCCACCGGTAGGATTGAAACAACAAATGAATCGATATGATAACAAGGTAACAAGAATCTTGAACGAACCACCGTAAGAATTGAAAAAGAACGAATAAAAGATAACGAATCACCGGGAAGAATTTGCAAATGAACGAAGATGCTCGAGAGAATCTAGATACATGAGAATGAAGGGATCACGAACTGATTAGAGATCACTTGAACGAAGCACCGGTAAGATTTGGAGAACCATAGCTGAAAGCTGAGAAAAATGAATAAATTCTGAGATGATTGGCTCCGGAGAAACAAACTGAAAAGAATCTTGAATTGCTCCGGATAGGTGAAAAAATTCTCACAATCCAAAAACAACTATGAGATGATGGCCGAGAATGGGGCAAGATTTGAGAGAAACTCTTCTTCGGTCTTCAGATGTTGAGAATAACGATGAGAACACCACCAAGAATTGTTGAGGCACTCCGGAATGAAGAATGGAAAAGGTTGAGCCAACAATGAAAAGAATTTGAAAGATCTTGGAGAAATACATAAGACTGATGATAAATCATTCTTACGTCAAACTTTAGAAAAGAATTTGAGAATAACTCCGGAAAAATTAGAAGAGTCAGGTAAGATCCTGGGAAAAGACCTGTGGGTTAGGGCCCACTCAAAAGATACACTGTAGAACGATTTGAAGGAGAGATTGCACTGGTTGAAATAAATGGCTTGAATAAGATAGGACCTCGAAATAGCTTGAACGGATGCAAAGTGAAAACACAAATCTTCGAAATATCTTCAGCACTCCGGAACAAATGAATAGAGAGAGGTGGATGATTATGAGGTGCAACGGCATGAGAAAACATTGAAATGAGGAAGGGTATGATCAACAAAGCTTGACTTGAAACCACCGGAGAAGGAAAAGAACGAAGAATGATGAGCTTGAAGCTCCATTAGAATCTTCATGAGCGTCACCGGCTAAGAACATTGAAAGAAAAGAATGAAGAGACTTCCATTAATAAGGTGGATAGTTGAATAAGAGATCTGAATCCTTGAAGAAAAAGGGATGGGAGGGTGGGAAAATAAAGGCAACTTGGAACGAATGAAGCAAACACCGTTGAGAAGAACTGATAACTGATCTTGCGGCAGTTGAAATGATCGGATCCACTTGAAGAGAAACACGCCGGTTGAAAAAGGATTGTCATGACAATCTCGATAATCAAGAAGGATTAGTATTCACATAGGAATATGAGAACACCATTTGGGGAAGGTATGGAATCAACATTTGACTTCGAAGCAACTCGAATACCACAACTCAAAACAAAACAAAGGATTGGCTTGCAGAATAAGCCGGAACAAACATATGATAGAGATTTCGTCCGAAGTTTTCGTGGTGGGGCCTACACGGGCTCGATCGTATAGCACCATCATGTACAAGGCAGTGCACATGACATACGAAGCGTCCCCGAGTCGGCATAGCCAAGGACTCTTCAAGACACAATGAGACCACTTTAAAACCAACCGTGGATAGGCAGACCACTAGACGTCGAACCCCAATTTCGTATCATACATCTGTCGAAAAGATATCCTAAGAGCTACTTGAATTCCCACTTATAAACTCCGAAATTTCCCGGTTATGCAATCAGGTGTTGGGGATACAGGGGAAGCATAATATCTCACCCAAAACTAGCAAATCCTACATCCAGCTGTATCCATCCTTCAACACATAACCAAGAAACCTTCGGAAATCTTTTACCTCAACCTTCGAAAAGCATCCGTTATACGAGTTATGGCAATACTCCCGAACTCCCGCTCCAGTACTGGGTGGCGTCGAGGTTATCTCACCAACAACTGCATAAAAGAGATTTTCGATGTCGGCGAAACTAAACTCAGGTATTCCAGAACTGCAACGATAAAATTATGACGACAACACCTCGGAGCTCAACTCCCCGGGACACTGCCACAACCCCTAAATGACAGGAGGCACCAAGAACAATGTTCTCGTCACAAATCCATCGGAATGATTCCAAGATACCCGCGTGATCCTAAATTTTTTTTAGTGAAATTTGAGAAGAGAAGAGTCAAACTCTACGCCAGGATGCCTTACCAGAGCGATGAGGGGACTGGGGAGTAAAAAGAATTCCTAAACTCTCCGATATATAAATCCTAAATGACTCAAAACATTTTTTCTAGACTCAACTCGTCCACTAATTCGATCAAGCAGTGGGGCTCCTAAGGCCAGGGAAGGCTCTGATACCAACTTGTTACGCCCTCGATGCGGCTATATCTCCCACGTGTCGAAGCACAACTTAGAAGCATAACCGCATTGAAAGCTATGTCGCAAGTGAGGTAATCTTCACAACAACCCATGTAATACAATAAGGGGAAAAGGATACATAGTTGGCTTACAATCGCCACTTCACACAAATACAAGAATAAAGCATTACATCATCCAATACACTCATGGTCCGACTATGGTACCAAAATAGAAGATCAACCCCAACATGCAACATGGTCCCGATCACCCCAACTAGGCACCACTAATGATCATCAGGGAAATACACATAGTAACGGCGTGAGTCTTCGTCGAACTCCCACTTGAGCTCAAGCGCATCATATGGAACGGAATCTTCGGGCCCTGCATCTTGTTTGGAAGTAATCTGTGAGTCACAGGGACTCAGCAATCTTACACCCTCGCGATCAATACTATTTAAGCTTATGGGAAAGGCAGGGTAATATGTGGAGCTGCAGCAAGCGACTAGCATATATGGTGGCTAACCTGTTCGCAAAAGAGAGGAGAAGAGAAGGCAAAGCACGAACGAAGAACTAGAGAAACAACCTACGGCAAACATTACTCCAACACCGTGTTCACTTCCCGGACTCCGCCGAGAAGAGACCATCATGGTTACACACGCAGTTGATTCATTTTAATTAAGTTAAGGTTCAAGTTATCTACAACCGGACATTAACAAATTCCCATCTACCCATAACCGCGGGCACGACTTTTGAAAGTTCAAGTCCCTGCAGGGGAGTCCCAACTTAGCCCATGAAAAGCTCTCACGGTCAACGAAGGTTATACCTTCTCCCGAGATATTCCGGTCAGACTTGGTATCCCGGTTCTACAAGACAACTTCGACAAGTTAAAACAAATCCAGCAACACCGCCCGAATGTGCCGACAAATCCCGATAGGAGCTGCACATATCTCGTTCTCAGGGCACACTCATATTGTCTAAACTTCCGGTAGGCCAGCCCAGAGTTGCCCCTGGTGGCCACCGGCGGCTGACGAGGTGGACCAACACTCAAAGGAGCACTGGCCCGTGGGGGGGGGGTTTAAATAAGATGACCAGTGGGCTCCGGAAACCCAAGGGAAAAAGAGGCTAGGTGGCAAATGGTAAAACCAAGGTTGGGCATTGCTGGAGGAGTTTTAATCAAGGCGAACTGTCAAGGGGTTCCCATTATCACCCAATTGCGTAAGGAACGCAAAATCCGGGAACATAACACCGATATGACGGAAACTAGGGCGACAAGAGTGGAACAAAACACCGGGCATAAGGCCGAGCCTTCCACCCTTTACCAAGTATATAGATGCATTAATTAAATAAGAGATATTGTGATATCCCAACAAAATATCCATGTTCCAACAAGGAACAAACTTCAATCTTCACCTACAACTAACAACGCTATAAGAGGGGCTGAGCAAAGCAGTAACATAGCCAAACAATGGTTTGCTAGGACAAGGTGGGTTAGGGGCTTGGCTTAACAATATAGGAGGCATGATAAGCAAGTGGTAGGTATCGCAACATAGGCATAGCAAAAGAGCGAGCAACCTAGCAAAGATAGAAGTGATTTCGAGGGTATGGTCATCTTGCCTGAAATCCCGCAAGGAAGAAGAACGAGTCCATGAAGAAGACAAACGGACGTAGTCGAACGGTTCCTCACAATGCGACGTTATCGGAACCAACTCGAAGAAACAACACCGGAAAGGAGCAAACAACATAGTAAACAACCAACACATCAACATGGCATGATGCACAATCGAGTATGATGCATGGCCGGTTTAATGAAGCATGGCATGGCAAAGTGCACAAGCAATTCTACGAATTAAGTGGAGCTCAATATGCAACGATTTGCATATTGATGAAACACCACGTGACTTATTTAGTTCTCTCTCGTTTATGTACCCAACAAGATTAAATGTTGTTAGCATGGCAAGAGGTGAAACATTATGAAACTATCTAATCTAGGCAAGTTTAAATGAGGCCGGAACAACAAAACAACAAGTCCGGAAACTCCTCATATGCATATATTAGGTTTGGTACTGTTCTGCCCTAAACATAATTTTAGAGTTAATAAACATGCAAAACAAGTACACCATGTTAAACTAGGCATTTTTCTACCCCATTTACATATAAAGATTATTTAAAACCGAGCTACGGTTATTTAGTTATGAATTAAATCATTTTAACATGGCAATAAGGCAAATAAATGCAAACAGTGTTTTCTGTTAAAAGTTGGATATTATGAAACTAGACACAATTCTAAGCATTTTTCATATATAAATTGTTTTAATCCGATGCACGGTTTGTGAATTATTGATGCATGAACAAAGAGGGTTTTTCTGCAAAACTGGCAGTCTCTCGATAATGTCTAAATTCGCAGGCAAGGAAAAAACACATCACGGGCCGAAACTACTGGGCGCAGGACATCAGCAGTAGCAGAATCGGGCCAAGCCCAAGTAGGAACAGAGGAGGGGCGTTGGGGATCTGCTCACCATGGGCCAAGGCCCGGTCGGTGGAGAGGGAGGCCGGCAGGGGGCGACGCTAGGCCTTGGAGGTCGCGGTCAACGAGCGGCTCTACCGAGCGAGCTGCTGCCGCTCGTTACTGAAGAACGAAGAACAGAAGCAGTAGCAGTTTCATGGCGATGCAGAAAATGGGCAGAGGCGCAATGCAGAGGCAGGGGACCAGCGGGCGCGGTGGATCTGGGCAGTCCGAGGGTCGGGGAAGCGGTTCCCGGTGACGAGGAACTCCGACGGTGGCACTGCTCGATGGAGCGAAGCAGGCAGCAACAGGATCATGCGGGCGAAGCAGAGGACAGCGTCGAGCTCGTTCCCGAGCAGAGGACGACGGCGGTCTCGGCGCGAGCTCCCGGCGACGAGGTGTGATGCAGGGGAGGCAGACGAGGCGGCGGGGAAGGCCGGGACTGCAAGGGCGCGAAGACGACGACAACAACGCGGTCGGTGAGCAGGGGAGGCCATGGCGTGGTGCTTGCCTCCTCATTTTCCTGAAGAGGACAGAGAGCAGATGAGAGAGGGAACCAGAGGAAGGAGAGAAAGGGAACCAGGGCGGCGCTCACTGAGACGGCGACGGTAGAGATGCTCGGGACCCTCCTGGTCCAGATCGAGCGAGGCAGGAGGACTCGGGCTGTAGCCGTGGCGCGGGAAGCAACTGTAGGGAAAAGACAGGGAGAGAGATGGCGTGAGCGAGAGAGAGAGAGACAGGGGAAAAAAGGAGGATGGAAAGGAAAACAGAGGCGACGGTCCTGCTGGTTGCCAGCGAGGAGCGGCTCGGAGGCCTCGGGCACGAGGAGCGGGGCTGGCTCTATGGTTGGTGGGAAGGATCGATGGTGAGAAGTGGCTGGTGCTGGTTGACTCCGGTTGAATCGGGAGGAAATCCAAAGGAGGAAGGAGGTTGGTCAGGTGGTTCGAATGGATCGGGCAAGATCCCGAGGCTGGAAGAGACAGTGGGCGGCGACGGCAGCGGGGAGGATTTGAGGGATTGGACAGCTAGGTCTAGATTAGGCTGTTTATTTAGCAAGTAGGTAAATAGGAGGGAGTTTTTGGATCATCGGATCAAAATCGGACGGTCCGAGATAAATAGGTTAGGTAGCCCAAATAATAAACCAAAGATATTTTAAAGATGTTTGGTGATGATCGAGACCCGACGGTAACGACGGAGCGGGTCGGGTTCGGAGAAGTTTCGGACACGCACGTGAGGGGTTTGAGTATTGTGTAGAGAGGGTCAAACGGTCGGGCAACAAACGAATGGTCGGTCTTGAGCAAGGTCAACAGAGACAAGGAAGAAGCGGCAACTATCAACGGGTGCAAGTGTGGTTCAGCTCAGAACGGACAACGGAGAGAACTCGGAGAACCCGGACGAATGCAAGTTTCGAAAACATGCAGATGCAATGCGGATGATGCCATGTCAATATGCAACACGCAAGCGAAAGACAAGGCAACAACAACGAATGACTGGAAGACACCTGGCGCATCGGTCTCGGGGCGTCACACCCTCCCCACGTATATATAGGTGGGAGGGGGAGGGGAGCAGCCATGGGGTGCCCCAAGTAGGAGGAATCCTACTTGGGGACCTCCCCCAATTCGGCCTCCCTCCTTCCTTTTTTTGCAGGAGAGAAAAGGGAAGGGGGGAGGAGAGAAGGAAGGGGGGGGGCAAATCCATTCTCCTCCATCTCCAATTCGGCCACATGCCTAAGGGGGGCGCGCCACCCCTTGTGGGCTGGTTTGCTCCCCTCTAATGGTCCATATGGCCTATATCTTCCCCTCGGGGGTTCCGGTAACCCCCCCGGTACTCCGATAAATACCCGATACTATCCGGAACACTTCCGGTGTCCGAATACTATCATCCTATATATCAATCTTTACCTCTCGACCATTTCGAGACTCCTATTCATGTCCGTGATCTCATCCAGGACTCCGAACAACATTCGGTCACCAAATCAATAACTCATATAATACTAAATTGTCATCAAACATTAGGCGTGCGGACCCTACGGGTTCAAGAACTATGTATACATGACCGAGACACCTCTCTGGTCAATAACCAATAGCGGAACCTGGATGCTCATATTGGCTCCTACATATTCTACGAGATCTTTGTCGGTCGAACCATAATGACAACATACGTTATTCCCTTTGTCATCGGTATGTTACTTGCCCGAGATTCGATCGTCGGTATCTTCATACCTACTTCAATCTCGTTACGGGCAAGTATCTTTACTCATTCTGTGATACATCATCTTGTAACTAACTCATTAGTCACTCTGCTTGCAAGGCTTCTTATGATGTGCATTATCGAGAGGGCCCAGAGATACCTCTCTGATACTCGGAGTGACAAATCCTAATCTCGATCTACGCCAACCCAACAAACACCTTCGGATATACCCGTAGAGCATCTTTATAGTCACCCAGTTACGTAGTGACGTTTGATAGTACACAAGGAATTTCTCCGATATCCGGGAGTTGCATAATCTCATAGTCGAAGGAATATGTATTTGACATGAAGAAAGCAATAGCAATAAAACTGAACGATCAATATGTTAAGCTAACAGATGGGTCATGTCCATCACATCATTCTCCTAATGATGTGATCCTGTTATAAAATGACAACTCATGTCCATGATTAGGAAACCTTAACCATCTTTGATCAACGAGCTAGTCAAGTAGAGGCTCACTAGGGACTCAGAGTTTGTCTATGTATTCACACATGTATTAAGGTTTCCGGTCAATACAATTCTAGCATGAATAATAAAAATTTATCATGAATAAGGAAATATAAAATAACAACTTTATTATTGCCTCTAGGGCATATTTCCTTTCAGTCTCCCACTTGCACTAGAGTCAGTAATCTGGATTACATTGTAATGATTCTAACACCCATGGAGTCTTGGTGCTGATCATGTTTTGCTCGTGGAAGAGGCTTAGTCAACGGGTCTACAACATTCAGATTCGTATGTATTTTGCAAATCTCTATGTCTCCCTCCTTGACTTGATCACGGATGGAGTTGAAGCGTCTCTTGATGTGTTTGGTTCTTTTGTGAAATCTAGATTCCTTTGCTAAGGCAATTGCTCCAGTATTGTCACAAAATATTTTCATTGGACCCGATGCACTAGGTATTACACCTAGATCGGATATGAACCCTTCATCCAGACTCCTTCATTTGCTGCTTCCGAAGCAGCTATGTACTCCGCTTCACATGTAGATCCCGCCACGACGCTCTGCTTGGATCTGCACCAACTGATAGCTCCACCATTCAATATAGTATCCGATTTATGACTTAGAGCCATCCGGATCAGTGTCAAATCTAGCATCGATGGAACCATTTACGACGAGCTCTTTGTCACCTCCATAAACAAGAAACATATCCTTAGTCCTTTTCAGGTACTTCAGGATGTTCTTGACCACTGTCCAGTGATCCACTCCTGGATTACTTTAGTACCTCCCTGCTAAACTTATAGCAAGGCACATGATACGTCTCCAACGTATCTATAATTTATGAAGTATTCATGCCATGTTTACAACAATTTTATATTATTTTGGTACGATTTGCATGGAACTAACCCGGACTGACGCTGTTTTCAGCAGAACTACCATGGTGTTGTTTTTTGTGTAGAGATGAAAGTTCTCCAAATGAGATGAAACTTTTTGACAATTTTTTTGGGACAAAAGAGACCCCTAATGCTTGGTGGGAGGGCCAGAAGAGCCATGAGGAGGGCACAACTCACCAGGGTGCGCCTGGTGGGCCTGGCTTGCCCTGGTGGGTTGCTCTCACCTCGAGGCCCATCTTAGCATGAAACCAACGCCAAAAAATCCTATAAATAGAGAAACCATCAGGGGTTAACCTAGATCAGAAGTTTCGCCGCCGCATGCCTCTATAGCCACTGAAAACCAATCTAGACCCCGTTCCAACACCCCGTCGGAGGGGGGAATCATCTCCAGTTGCCATCTTCATCATCCCGGCGGCCACCACGATGAGGAGGGAGTAGTCCACCCTCGTGGCTGAGGGTTTGTACCAGTAGCTATGTGTTTAATCGCTCTCTCTCTCTCTCTCTTGTGTTCTTGAGATGTCACGATCTTGATGTATCACGGGCTTTGTTAATATAGTCGGATCATATGGTGTTTTCCCCTCTCTATCTTGTTGTGATGAATTGAGTTTTTCCCTTTGATATTTCGTTTTTATCAGATTGAATACTTTTATGGATTTTAGAGCACTTGATATATGTCTTGCAATTGAATACTCGTGGTGACAATGGGGTATCGTATTGATTCACTTGATATATGTTTTGGCACTCAACTCGTGGATTCCCGAGGTGACATTGGGGTAATCTATGCATAGGGGTTGATGCATGTTCTTGTCTTTGTTTCTCCGGTAGAAATCTTGGGGCACCCTTTGAAGTTCTTTGTGTTGGATTGAATATTATGAATCTGAATTTGCTTTGGTGTTATTTTAGTATGAACTCTTGGTTAGATCGATCGAAAAGAATAGCTTCGTGTTATTTTAGTACGAACTCTAGGATAGATTGATCGAAAAGAATAGCTTTGAGGAGGTTTCGTACCCTACAAACAATTACGTCTTATGTTCTCTGCTAGATAGGAACTTTGGAGTGATTCTTCGTTGCACGTGGAGGGATGGTTATATGATCCAATTATATTAGCATTGTTGAGGGGTTGCACTAGTGAAAGTATGGACCCTAGGCCTCATTTTCAAGCATAGCAATACCATTTTTGTGCCCGTTTACTATTTGTTACCTTGCTTTTTTATTTATTCAGATTATAAAAATATATTTCTACCATCCGTATTACACTGTTATCACCATCTCTTCGCCGAACTAGTGCACTTATACAATTTGCCATTGTATTAGGTGTATTGGGGACACAAGAGATTTCTTGTATTTGGTTGCAGGGTTGTTTGAGAGAGACCATCTTCATCCTACACCTCCCACGGATTGATAAACCTTAGGTCATCCACTTGAGGGAAAATTGCTACTGTCCTACAAAACTCTACACTTGGAGGCCGAACACGAGTCTACAAGAATGAAGTTGCATAGTAGACATCAAGCTCTTTTCTGGCGCCGTTGCCGAGGAGGTGAGTGCTTGAAGGTATATCTTTAAATCTTGCAATTGAATCTTTTAGTTTCTTGTTTTATCACTAGTTTGGTTTATAAAAGAAAAACTACAAAAAATGGAATTGAGGTTGCATCATATTATTCATCTCTGTAATGTATTTCGTGAAAATGATGGAAAGGAAAATTGTGCTCAATTGATAGAAGAATAATTCAATAAAATGTATGGCATGAATGATGAGCACAATTGCAATGTTTCTAGTGTCAATTCTTTGAATATCCATGATGCTAGTGATATGGAAAGCCATAAGCTTGGGGATTCTATGTTTGACGAAGATGATATTTTTAGTCCCCCAAGATTTGATGTGTAAATTTTTTATAATGATTGCATGCCTCCTATTTATGATGATTATAATGATGAAAGTGGATTTGGAGAGGTCATTACTTTATTTGGATGAGGCTTCAATTGAGTATGATAACAAAGTTGCTATCTATGATGATTATAGTGATGACATGTATGCTATAAAGAATAATAATAACCACGAAACCTGTCATCATAATTTTAATTTTCACTCTCATGATAGTCATTTTGTTGAGATTGCTCCCACGACTATTTATGAGAAGAAATTTGCTTATGTGGAGAGTAATAAGTTTTCTATGCTTTTGTGTCATGAAAAGAATGATTTATGTGATAGCTATATTGTGGAATTCATTCATGATGCTACTGAAAATTATTATGAGAGAGGATCATATGCTTTTACACATTGCAATAATATAAAGTTTCCTCTCTTTGTGTTGAAAATCTTGAAGTTGCACTTGTTTTGCCATCCTATGCTAGTTGATTCTTGCTCCCATGAATTATTTGCTCACAAAATCCCTATGAATATGAAGTGGGTTAGGCTTAAATGTGCTTGCCATGTGTTTCATGATGCTCTTGTTATGTTTCAATTCTTTACTTTTATGCGAGCATCATTGAAATCATCATGCCTAGCTAAAAAGGCATTAAAAAAGCACTTGCTGGGAGATAACCCAACACCTTTACCTACTGTTTTTGCGTGTTCACATGATTAGGCTACAGTATTAATCATCTTTTATTGCTTTTGTTTCCATAAAGTGCCAAGTAAGACCTTTGGGATGGCTTACGGTGATAGTTGATTTGATCTTGCTGAAAAACAGAAACTTTTGCACTCAGGAAAACAATTCTCACCTTTAACAGAAGCGTGATAAAATGCTGATTCCTTTTGCAGAAGATTAATAGACAAATTTTCCAGGCTTTCCAAAATTTTCAGAATTTTTGGAGTAGCAGAAGTATGGTTGGTGTACAGATTACTACATATTGTTCTGTTTTTGTCAGATTCTGTTTTCAATGTATAGTTTGCTTGTTTTCTAATTTCCATGCTTATATTGCTCAATATAAATTGTGGAAATGATATGCTACAGTAGGCATTGTGTGAGAACAATTATGAATCTTGTCTTTGACAGTACCAAAAGTGAAATGGTTTGCTCTTTATTATACTAATCTATCTCACAAAGTTCTGTTAAGTTTTGTGTGATTGAAGTTTTCAAGTTTTGGGTGAGATGTCAATATGAGGAGAATAAGGAGTGACAAGACCCTAAGCTTGGGGATGCCCAAGGCACCCCAAGGTAATATTCAAGGAAGATCCAAGTAACTAACGTTGGGGATGCCCCGGAAGGCATCCCCTCTTTCGTCTCCAACATTATCGGTAACCTCACTTGGAGCTATGTTTTCATTCGTCACATGATATGAGTTTTGCTTGGAGCGCCATTTTATTTTGTTAGGATTTTCTTGCTGTTATTTAGAATACTGTTTTAGTGGCAATGATAGCCTTTGCTATGCTTATTTTGCAAGTATACATGTTGCTGTTTGAAAACATAAAGTTTACCGATGTTGCAAAAATTCCCTAGAAAAGTCAGAATGTGATAAAATGTTCAAACTTTTTGCAAAATGAGCTATGATAAATTTTATACAGTGTGGCAAATTTTCATAACTTTTGAAGTGAGGGAAGTATTGATACTCTTGCATTCTTTACAGACTGTATTGTTTTGGCAGATTGCTGTTATGTTTGCATTGTTTGCATATGTTTGCTTGTTTAATGATTCTATTTGAGGATAGGAGTATTAAATATGCAGAGGCATTTAGTGTGCAATGTTGAATAATAATTTTAGTGATTTGCTACAGTAGAGAATGATAAGGTTTTTTCATTGGTTTATACTAACTTATCTCACGAGTCCTTGTTGAGTTTTGTGTGGATGAAGCTTTTGAGATTTAGGAAAACCGTGATATGAGAAGAATTAAGGAGACACAAAAGCTCAAGCTTGGGATGCCCAAGGCACCCCAAGATAATATTTCAAGAAGTCTCAAGCATCTAAGCTTGGGGATGCCCCGGTAGGCATCCCACCTTTCTTGTTCAACAATTATCGGTTAGTATCGGTTGAGCCTAAGTTTTTGCTTCTTCACATGATGTGTGTTATTCTTAGAATGTCATTTTATTTTGTTTTTGCTTGCTGTTTTAATAAAAAACTTAGATCTGAAATTTTTTGAGTAAGAGAGAGTCCTCAAATAGTTGTTAGGGAGGCTAGGTAAGCGGCATTCACATCCCGTCAACGAAGCTCTTTTCTATGGAATTGCTCTAGTGCTTCACTTATATATTTTTGAGCATGGTGTGCTTTTGTATTTTTTAAGAAATTCTCTCTTGATTCACTTAAATTAATTTGATAGAAAGAAATATTATGCTCATGATCTTCACTTATTGTTGGGGATATTACTACTAGGCGTAAACCGGCCAGGAGTAGCCGGATTAGCTTCATGAAGATTAGAAGCCCATGAAGACGTGAAGATGATGGCGCTTTACGAAGGCCCAAGGCCCAGAAGTGAATTAAAGCCTGTAGATGTAAACCGACTTACTCATGTAACTTGCTTTGTAAGATAGGAAGTGGGGAGACCGAACCGGATACGTCTATGATCCGGCTTCGGGACTCTGTAAACCGGTGGGCGTCAACCTATGTATATAAAGGGACGACCCGACAGCGGTTGAGGGACATACAACAACTCGAGAGCCAGCCAAAGCGGATTCGCTCCCTGGCCTTCAAAACCCTAGCAATACCAATCACAACTAGACATAGGCTTTTACCTTCCTCGAAGGGGCCGAACTAGTATAAAACTCCCCGTGTCCCCTTATCCGGTTTAACCCCTTTAAGCTAACCCGTTGCGATGGCTCCACGACTAAGTCCTTTCACAAGGACATCTGCCGTGACAAACCCACGACAATTGGCGCCCATCGTGGGGCTATCGCACGATGGTTTCGAGTTCTTGAAGGGCGGCTTTGATGGACTCCAGGGATACGCCGTGGGCCGGATGACGAAAAGTCGTCGCGGCAAGCTCTACATCGACAACACGGGATGGGGTCCCGAGGCCGATTCAATTGAATATGGGTACTGGGTCCCCTTTGGTGGGATTCACGTCTTCATTGACAAGATTGGTGAACCGGCCCCTGAGCCGGACACCTGCACCGACATCATCGAGACGGCTCAGCGTGCAAGCTCTTCGCCGGTTCAGCCCGTGATGAAGCATGTTTTTGTAGGTGTCATCCATGGAGCAGAATACGTGGACGTGCCAGCATCCGAAGGAGAAACCGTCGTCTGCTTCGATGACGAGTCCTTTGGAGAAACCGAATCACTCTATTAGTTGCAGGATGGCCGGATTGGTGGAGGATCTGAGGGCAACAATATTCCGGACTCCCCTGATCCACCGAACTGGGCCGCTATCTTCATGGCCGGTACACATTCGGCGCCTCACTCATCAACTGCTGCAGCAATACTCTCCGGTTCAACAACGGCCACACCGGCGGGGCAGGAAGCTCTGCGCCGTCTCCGGCTCAAGTCATGTCTGATTTGTTCGATGCTTTGGCAACATTGATGGCCGCAGAGGTGGATGCAGCAGCCAGGGATCAGCACAATGCGGAGATTGCAAAGGTGAAGGATCAGATAGCCCAAGCTAAAGCGTACCTAGCGGCGGAGAACGCTAGGATGGCTACAGAACAGGCTGAGTTGGAAGCATAGGCCTACCGGATTAGGCTAGATCAGAACGCTTCCGAAGAAGTCATGAGAAGAAGGTACCGATCACATCTCCCGTCTGGTTATGAGACACGAAATCTCTTCAACACACCAGGAGCAGGAGCTAGTAATCAACCGATATTGAACCGGGTAGAGGCACCAGGAACGGGAGCGCCGATTCAACCGTGCACAATGGACCCACCTCGCCAGAACAACGTTGTGCCATAGTATGTGCCAACACCTCCCGGGCATTATTCCAACCCGTTGGACAATATCGTGGCCACCACTTCATGCCTGGTAGCCCTCCCAACCGACGGCGAGTCACCAGTTGTGATTGAGGCACATCAGGCCAGAGATCTCCTTCAAACATCGCTAAACTAGCAGCATGCATATTCACACAGTCGTGAGAGGATTCATTCCACTCCCTGTCCGAGCCGAAGCTATAGCAGACACATTGAGGATGAACTGGCTGTGTCAAGCAGTGCACGTCGCTGAAATTCGCCGCAAGGGAATAACCCGGCAGGGGGAGGTGCTAATGCGCAGGATGTTGTGGATCATGGCCGCGCACGTCGGGAGGCCGAGTTAGCAGCTCGACACGGAGCACGACAACATACTCTGGTTCACCCTACCGCTTCAGTAGAGCCAGGTGTGGTATTTAGTTCCTTAGGGGTGCTGTGTCTCACCCCCGCTTTGCGTAATGTGAGATTACCCAAGGACTTCAAGGGACCTCGTAAGGTACCAAATTACACTGCCGATTTACAACCAAAGGCATGGGTGGAAAGCTATGAGATAGCAATGGAGATGTTAGATGTGGATGAGGCAGTGTGTGCTAAATATTTCACCATGATGTTGGAAGGAACAGCTCATACTTGGTTGAAGAGCTTACCAACTAACTCTGTCGGATCATGGGCCGGATTGAAGCACCGGTTTATCCAGAACTTCAAAGATACTTGTAAGCAGCCGATGTCGATCATGGATCTGGCCGCTTGTGTCCAAGAGGAAGGGGAGTCCACGACCCATTGGGTCAAGCGGGTCTCAGCGATTTTGCACTCATCGGATCGTATCAATGCAGACACCGCAGTACTAACGTTGGAGGGCAATTGCCATTTCCTGCCGCTCAAACAGAAGTTAGGAAGGCTCAAACGTCACTGCAATGATATGTCAACGCTCATGGCCGCTTTGGTTAAGTATGTCGATTCAGATAATACCAAGGACCTGGATTCAGAGGAGGACAAACCGGGGAAAGGGAAGAAGAACGGCAACGCCAAGGGTCAGCAGCATAATCCGGCAGGCCATGGGAACAGTGGTAAGCGCAAGGCCGACGGCAGCTTGGACTTTGTCGCTAACACCAATGCTCAGGAGAATGGCCAGCGCCGTAAGAGTAAGCAGCCCTAGAGGGGCGGAGATTCAGGCCCCAATTTGGAGCGCCTGTGAAATCAACCCTGCCCAAAGCATGGATCAAAGGAGAAGCCATCATCACATCTTTGGAAGGACTGTTATATCATGCAGGATTTCAAGAACTCCAATATGTTCCAGTATGATAATGGCCCGCCCGGTGGTTCAGGAGGTGGTTTCCACGGGCCGGGTTACGGAGGTAGCAGTTCCGGTTTAGGGTTTCAAGGCAACCAAACCGGACACATCAATCAAGGGCACCAAGGCCACCAGGGAGGTTACAACCATCAGGGGAACCAGCAGCAGCAGCAGCAGTCGGGTTACCAGAGCAATCCCAAGTAGCTAAATAGCGGGCAATATCATGTCTTCATGACTAGTTTGTGTAAGCGTGATCAGAAGCTTCACAAGAGGGCAGTAAACTCTGTTGAACCGGTAGTGCCTCAGTATTTGCGCTGGTCTGAGCAACCTATTTTGTGGAGTAGAGAGGATCACCCACCCCGGGTTGACAATTCGGGTCACTTGGCCCTGGTGGTAGCCCCTCAAGTTGGGGGATACAAGTTTACTAAAGTGCTCATGGATGGGGGAAGTAGTATCAACATTCTATATTATGATACATTCCGCCGTATGGGGTTGACAGATTAGAATATTAAACCGTTAAATACCGTTTTTCATGGTGTGGTACCTGGTAAGTCTGCATATCCCGTGGGCAAGATAGCCTTAGAGGTGGCTTTTGGAGATGATTATGATTCAAGGTCAGAAACATTGGCTTTTGAGGTGGTAAAAATCAAAAGTACGTACCACGCCTTATTTGGGCGGACGGCTTATGCTAAATTCATGGCGAGGCCGTGTTATGTTTATCTACATCTTAAAATGCCAGGTCATAAGGGGACTATCACAGTACATGGAAGCAGAAAGATCGCTTTGGAATGTGAGGAAGGTGATGCGGCTTATGCTGAGTCAGTTTATGCTACGGAGGAGTTGAACTTCTATAAGGAGCAAGTTGATCCGGCGGACATGACTTCTTTGAAAAAGCCAACTATGGAACACAATCCAGCGTTGAAGTTTAAATCGGCCACAGATACTAAGATGGTTGACTTTGTTCCTGGCGATTCATCCAAACAGTTCAGCATCAATGCTAACCTGGATCCCAAATAGGAAAGCGCGCTCGTCGAGTTCATCCGTGAGAACCGGGATATCTTTGCATGGAAACCTTCTGACATGCCAGGTGTACCGAGGGAACTCGCTGAGCACACACTCAAGATTGATCCTAAGTTTAAACTGGTCCGGCAGTTTCTCCGCCGCTTCAATGAAGAAAGGCGTAAGGCTATCGGTGAAGAGGTAGCTCGGTTGTTGGTCACAGGGTTTATCGCGGAGGTCTTTCATCCAGAGTGGTTCGCTAATCTGGTGCTGGTTCTTAAGAAAAACGGCACTTGGCGGATGTGTGTGGATTACACAGATTTGAACAAAGCTTGCCCTGTAGACCCCTTTGCCCTCCCTCGTATTGATCAGATCATTGATGCCACGGTGGGTTGTGACCATTTGTGTTTTCTGGATGCTTATTCTGGTTGTCATCAGATCAAAATGGCAGTTAAGGACCAGGAGAAGACAACCTTCATCACTCCTTTTGGAGCCTTCTGTTATGTCTCCATGCCCTTTGGACTCAAGAGCGCCCAAACAACTTATCAGCGTTGTGTTCAGAATTGCCTTCATACGCATATTGGGCGTAATGTTCATGCATATGTGGATGACATTGTGATCAAGTCCAGAAAGGAGGAAACATTGATAGATGATTTGAGAGAAACCTTTGACAACCTTCGGGTTTACAAGATGATGCTCAATCCGGAGAAGTGCGTCTTTGGTGTTCCGGCAGGCAAGCTCTTGGGTTTTCTAGTGTCAAACAGAGGCATTGAAGCTAATCCGGAGAAAATTTCAGCAATTACATCTTTGGCTAAACCGGCGTGTATCAATGACGTTCAACGTCTGGCCGGCCGGATTACAGCTTTAAGCCAGTTTATCAGTCACCTTGGAGAGAAGGCCATCCCTTTATATCAGATGCTTAAGAAAACAGATAATTTTTTCTGGAGCGAGGCATCTGATAAAGCGTTTGAGGATCTGAAGGAGCAGTTAGCTACACTGCATGTACTTGCGGCGCCGATCGATAAGGAGCCGTTATTGCTATATGTGGCTGCTAATGCTCGAGCCGTTAGCGTGGCTATTATGGTAGAGCACAAGGAAATCGGCAAGGAATATCCGGTTCAACGACCGGTTTATTATATCAGTGAGGTCCTCATTGAGTCAAAGCAAAGGTATCCACATTGGCAGAAGCTGGTGTATGGGGTGTTTATGGCAAGCCGGAAGCTAAAACACTATTTTCAGGGCCATCCCATCACAGTGGTCAGTTCAGCTCCTCTGGGAGATATCATTCAAAACAGAGAAGCAACTGGCCGGATTGCCAAATGGGCTATTGAGCTTGGACCTCATGGGATCAAATACATACCCCGCACAACAGTCAAATCCCAGGCACTCGTGGACTTCATCAATGATTGGACGGAGTTACATGCACCTGAAGAGAAACCAGATAATACATATTAGACCATTCATTTTGATGGGTCCAGACAGTTGGAGGGCTCGGGGGCTGGAGTCATACTAACTTCCCCACGAGGTGACAAGTTTTGTTATGTCCTCCGTTTAATGTTCCCTTGTACTAACAATGCAGCTGAATATGTGGCTTTGCTCCACGGTCTTCAGATGGCTAAGGAGATGAACTTAAGCCGGGTTAAGTGCTTCGGGGATTCAGATCTAGTGGCTCAACAGGTGCCTGGCACTTGGGATTCTAAAGACCCACTCATGGTTGCATATCTGCGAGAGGTGGACACAGTGGCTGGTCACTTCAAGGGTTATCAGGTGGATCATATAGACCGGCGAAAGAATGAAGCGGCGGACGCTTTAAGTCGTCTTGGTTCCCAGCGTAAACCGGTTCCGCCAAATGTCTTTCTTGACGTATTGCAGCATCCGTCAGTCAAGGTACCAACCGAAGAAGAGTTGGCTATTCCTGATCCGAAGGCTCAATTAGTGGCAGCTTTGCATGTCATACCGGATTGGACAATCCCATATCTGGCTTACATGAACCGGGGTGAGTTACCAGATGATGAAACATTGGCTTGACAGATAATCCGGCGTTCCAAGTCCATGACCATACTCAACAGGGAGTTACATCATTACAGTGTTTTAGGAGCAATTCAGCGTTGTGTTTCTCCTCAAGAGGGTTGTGAGATTTTGCGAGAAATCCATGAAGGGGATTGTGGTCACCACGCCGGTTCAAAGTCTTTGGTTGCTAAAGCTTTTCGCCACTGTTTTTACTGGTTGACAGCGCATGCTGATGCGGAGGATTTAGTCAAGCGATGTGACGGTTGTCAAAAATTCGCTCGCCGTGCGCACATTCCGACTCAAGAGTTGAGGAGGATTCCAATAACTTGGCCGTTTTCGACTTGGGGGCTTGATATGGTTGGACCCTTCAAACGATCCAAGGATAAAAAGACCCACCTGCTAGTAGCAGTTGATAAATTTGCCAAATGGGTGGAGGCAGAACCAGTCAGTAAGTGTGATGCGGCCACGACGGTTAAGTTCATCAAAAAGGTGATATTCCGGTTTGGCTTTCCACACAGTATTATAACTAATAAACTAATCTATCAAAAGGGGAGATGGAGGAATTTTGACAACGTGAGCACATTCAGCTTGATATAGCCTCAGTGGCTCACCCCCAGTCTAATGGTCAAGTGGAGAGGGCAAATCAAGAAATTTTACGAGGTATCAAACCCAGGCTTATGGTTCCTTTGAAGCGGACACCGGGTTGTTGGGTCAAGGAGCTACCTTCTGTGTTATGGAGCATCAACACCACACCCAATAGGTCTACGGGTTATACACCTTTCTTCATGGTTTATGGAGCGGAGGCAATTCTTCCTAGTGACATCCATCACAACTCGCCTCGTGTGACAGCTTATGTTGAAGCTGATAATGAGAAGGCACATCAAAATTCTCTGGACTTGTTGGATGAAGAGCGTGATCTTGCAGCAGCACGTTCGGCGATTTATCAACAAGATCTCCGATATTATCACAGCCGCCGGGTTAAGACCAGAACCTTTCAAGAAGGTGATTTGGTGCTCCGGCTCATCCAGGATCAGACTGATATGCACAAGTTATCCCCACCTTGGGAAGGACCCTTTGTGGTCAGTAAGAATCTGCACAACGGGTCATACTACCTCATTGATGCTCGAGAGCACAAAGACTCACGTAAATCGGAGGAGGAGACCAAGCGGCCATGGAACATAGCTCTTCTTCAGCCTTACTATACTTGAGCCATAGGCTCTTCATTTGTACATATTTATGACGATGTATATATTATATAATAAACCGGAACCTCCGTTAAAGCGGGGTATCTGTTCTTTTTACATCATGTGTGGGCTTACACGAGTTTACTGACAAAGCGGAGTTTTTTGTTAATCAGGTCTCAGCAGCCACACAGATATAAAGAAAATCACTAGGGGGCTTGGTCATATCTGAACCATAGCTACACCTCTTGATCGGTTTGAAACCACGAAGGGATATCACTAGGGGGCTTGGTTGTTGTCACACCATAGCTACACCTCTTGATAGGCAGTTAAGCCGCAAAGAAAAATATGTGGGGCCAAAGAGAGTGTTGCACAAAGCACAAACTCAAACATGGGTACCCACTGAGCACAGCTCACAAAGTTACTTGGGGGCTCATTTTGCAAAGCAACAAAGAGTTTGAAAGGACCCTTGTAATTGGCTATCAAGCCACGGCTTGGAAGCCTGGTGTATTCACCTAAAACCCCGGGTTAACCTGCCTTCATCAAGTAAGCCACTCCTGTCCAGGTAATCCTGGTATGACCCGCCGAACGTTTGACAAGTCAATCTTTTACAGACCCCGAACTTGTGAAAGTTAAAACGACGATTGGTTAATTGGAGGCCCATCTTAAAAGGCTTTGTTAAAAGGTTTAACTCAGAGGCCTGGCAGCCCACGAAAATCCTCGATTTGGAGCACGGTAGCTCGTAAAAAGCCTCGAATATGTCTTGTTTGAATTTTCTTTGTTAATTCTTTTACCCTTATTGCGGTTCATCCTTTGTTCTGATAATCCGGTGTCCTTGACCCGGCTTGGTTTTCAACTACAGGTTGTTCATCCATGATCAGTTACTAACCGACATTTTGTTGCTCCGGTCTGGTTTGACTAAATCGCCAGTACTATCAAAGGACTCCGGTGGTTATTATATCCCGGTGCGGCTTATTATCATAATTCGGCACAATAAGGACCGGGGTTATCAACGTTCTAGATTGGTATTAACACCTTTTCCGTATACGCTGTTGGTCAACCAATGAGGTATGTTGTGCATATTGCTTTTTATACAAACACTTCGATTATTCATCTAAGTATTGTATACTTGTTGGGCATCATGACCCGTCCAGCGGTAAACCGCTGGATACTTTTAAGTTCTTCTACCCAGGAACACAACTCATCATGGGCTATGCATAAATGTATACCAAAAGGTGGAGCAAGTTGTCATGAGGTATTACAAAATATGCTCGATGGCATGACAGATAAAGAAGCTTTTGGCTATCGTATTACAAGAAGTTTTCAAAGCGGCTCCAATTGCGTTATTGTTTTTAAAGTATCGGCACACACTAGCCAGTAAATCGGTGACCGGTTTAAGACGCTTCGTCTGGACGGCTTGATGGTTGAGGGTCAGTTGATGTGGGCACTTCTTCATCCCTCCCCAGACGCTGGAAATCAACCGTCGACTAATCGATTCCAGTTAAAGCTTGTAATACTACCTCTTCATGGATAAGATTGGACGGATTAATATCAGGAGCGTAAGTATGCTTACGAATCGGAGGCACAAGGTCTTTAACTTCATGGATTTCGGCAGGCTATCTTTTCCCTTCAGCGTCATAGGGCGATTGAAAATGAGACAAGTCTGTGTCGTCGGCCAGCTTGCTGGCTATTGGCCGCATCTCTTTGGTCAGCCTCCGGAGGTCATCATCGTCGAAGTTTGAACCATCCTCCTTCACGCCTGGGTATCCTTTAATGATATCCTCCGCTTCAAGGTCTGGAATCCAGGCCTTGGCTCGAATAAGGGCGGTTAAAGCTCCAGCTCTTGCAGCTGCCTTTTTCAGTTCAACAATCCGGGCTGGTAACATGGCTAGTTTCTCAAGTGTTTCCTTTATCAGAGTTGGTGCCGGTTTGTTGTAAGCTGCTGTGCAAATAGCCCGCTGAGACCCAGAGTACAACTGTTCAATCAACGTATACGCCGCTTTGAGCTTCATTCGCATGTCTGTACCAAGATGAGCAATCCGAGTTCCTGTCACGGTTTAACATCAACATTCTGATCAATGATAAGGTTCCATGAATTGCACCAAATATATAAGGAGACACTTACCAAAGATAGCAGAAGTCATAGTGTTAATTTGCCGTTTTAAACCAGCTAGTTCCTCCACAACTGGTTTCAGGGCAGCCTTGGCATCTTCAGCACTTTTTGTTAAACCGGATTTTTCGGTTTCCCAATCAGCACGATCTTTGTTGAAAGATTCTTTCTGTTTTTCCATTGCGGCCAGGGCTTTGGTCAGCTCCTCTTTGGCTTTGGCAGCTTCTTCTTGTTGTGACTTCACATTCTCTTGCAAGTCAGTGTTTTGGGCATCTCTATTCCTCAGTTCATCCTGCAACATTGAAGATATGTCAAACAACAAGATACATATATGTTCTAAGTACAAAGCGTATAACAAGTTATGCACTTCGTACTTGGGGGCTAATGCCTATTTGCTCTAAATTACTACATTTTATACAAGTCTCCAGAACAATGCAAGCATTATCCTTGACACTTGGGGGATAATGTATGTCTGCTCAAAAACGAATGCATGGATTAAAACCCGGATTAACTTGCCAAAGTTAAACCGGTCTTTGGGGGCTATGCTACAGAAGGCTATCTAATTGCTAAAGAATGAGTCTTGGTTCTTATTAGTGACTTGACATTTTTGAGGATCAGTGAAGAAAAAATTAAAGTGCTATAAAGACCCGGTTTATGATTAACATCATCAAACGGCCCTTGGGGGCTACTTGGGCTAATATTTCAACTTTGAATTAACAAACAAAGGGAGATGAAAATACCTCATATCGCTCTTTCATCAAATTCACCAAACCGGCTTCATAGTCCCGGTTTGAGTGCAAGCGGTTCAAGAAGCCAGAGTGAAGCTCTTTAGCGTTGAGATGAGCATAACTTGCTAAATCACTACTCCATTTGCCTTTTTCCCTAGCATCCCACTCTTCTTTGGCACTATGTTGAGCCAAGGCTACGGGATGGCCAGGAGAGCTGTGGCCCATTCCAGTAATGATAACGTCATCTCCTTGGCTTTCAGTGTTTTTGGCTGGTGATAATGGAGTCTCGACATCTCTCACCGGACTATCCCGATTTGGTTCTGCCGGTTCAGTGTCAGGCGCGGCAGGCTCAGCATCTGTTGGTTCATCAGTGTTTTGGCCTTGAAGGGGCGGTTCATCAGAGGTGGCTTCAGGATGAGGGCCCTCCGGTTCACAAGTTTGTTCCGGTTCACCTCTTGGTTCTTCTTCTTCAGTGGCCGGGTCTTCGAGCGGATTGGTGACCCGAGCTTTTTTGCTGGGTCTGGCTTTGGCCCTACAATCAAAATAAAAATAGGGTTAACATCTTATTCACAATTTGTGACGCATTGAAAGAAAAGGTTTTACAATTTACCCGACCACAGTTTTCAGAGGAGGGAGCTGAGTTCTTGTTGACTCGCCAGATGAAGAGGGAGGTGTCACCTGATAATTTGAATCAGACGGATTAAGAGGTTGTCTGAAATAACCTGCCTTGGGGTAAGAATTGTCAGAAGTGGGAGAGACCTTAGACCGGTGCTTCCGAACCGGGGTGTCAGGTAAACCGGCTGAAGTGACCTGTTGGCCATTGTGCCAGGTTGTCCGGCGAGCTTCATGTTGTTGCGTCTTCAAAATAAATGTTGGATCCAAGTGAGCAATAGGATGAGAAAAGCTTACTTTCCGGACTGCTTGACGGGTTTTTTGTGTTGGCTTAGAGTCCGAACCGAAGGAAAAGGTAATTACCTCTACGTCATCAGCTTGGCTGCCTTCTGCGTCCTCCTGATGAAGGTCATTGTTAATGTGGTGCATGAAAAGGGAGCCAAGTGAGTCAAGTTCTACCTCAACTTCCGGATCGTCAACATCATCATCAAGCTCCATGTTGATCCGGTCTGCTGTTTTCCGCTTTGAAGTCCACTTGACAGCCTTGGTTTTTGGACGAGATGGCTTGGCCACTTTATCCCCGGCTGGTTTTGCCGCTTTGTCTATAGATTTCCGCTTCAGAAGGGGTCATCACCCTATTTATACATAAGCAAAAAGAAGATTACAAGTTGAAACACATTAAGGACATCAAAAATTAAGAAGTATAGTGCTTACAGCAGGCGGTTTATTCTGAGTATAGAAGGGAAGCAAGCCGGTTTGACTACAGACCGATTCTGATTCATTCAGAATTTTCTTCACGCTTTCAGTGACCTCCTCATCAGTCATCTGAATATCGATATGGCGTTGGGGGTCTTTCACATCACCGATATATTCACACATCAAACCGGTGTGGCGACTTAGCGGCAAGATGGTCCAAGTTATCCAACAGCGTACGAAATCAACACCTGTTAAACCGTTGGCCATGAAGGCTCGGAGTTTGGCGATTTGGGGGGCATACTTGGCCCGTTCTACGGAGCTTAAGCGCTGTGGCATTGGATGGGTGTTAGAAAGCCGGTGATCACAATAGCCTGGAAGTGGATTCTCATCTTCAGGAGAAGTGTATCTGTAGTAAAACCAAGTCTGGTTCCACTCCTTAGGATGGCTGTGTAGTTTGGCATGAGGAAATTCAACTTCTTTCCGCTTTTGAATTGAGACGCCACCAAGTTCCGTATTGGGGCCATTCACAAACTCTGTACGCCGGTTTAGATGAAAAAAATCCCGGAATAGTTCAGCAGTGGCCTCTTCTTGCAAGCACGCTTCACAAAAAACCTGGAAGTTACATATATTGGACACCGAGTTGGGTCCAATGTCTTGAGGATGGAGTTGGAAGCTGGCAAGAACGTCCTGGAAAAACTTTGATCCTGGCGGTTTGAAGCCACGACCTATGTGGTTGACAAAAATTACTACCTCACCCTGTCTCGGAGTGGGAGAATTTTCTATTCCTGGAACTCGCCACCGGATCTCCGTCTTCTTTGGCAAAGTGCCAATGCTAACCATTTCGTTCAGTTGATCTTCGGTGACCCGAGAGGGAACCCAGTTGCAAGCAGCAAACTATTTGGCCATAGTGGAATAAAATGCAGAAACAAGTAATGCCGATTTACGAGTCATTCATGGAGGAACACAAGATGCAAGGGAATCAACATATACTGGTCTATGACATTGTGTAAACCGGAGACTGATATAATAGTGAAGGACAAGGTCATATCAAGGGTATAAGCATGTTGCTAAGCCGGAGTTTACTAAAGGCTATAAGTGGAGGTACATTGGCGATTCAACAAGGGGACTAATGGTATATACCGGATCATTGTTTTGTCAAAATTAAACCGCCTAGTCTGACATTTGAAGATGCAAATCTACAGATGTGTAAGTAAAGGATAAACAGGTTTCACAAATTGACAGTATATCTTTGGATCTACCGTATATCAAAAAAGGAAAATATATTCAGACCTAAAGAAGTAGTACCGAAGTAGTGGATAAAAGTTCAGATGGGATCTTCTATTCTGAACAAGGTGTGTTAGATGGAAAAAGAAAGCTACATCTATCATTAAACATAATGAACATCAAGGTTTGGATCAGAAGGTTACTATGCAAACAATGAACACCGACGAACACCGAAGAACAGTGAAACCCTAAAAGATAAGATCTGGGGAGGAAGTAAAAGAGGTTACCGGTGTCACAAGAACGGCGGAGGGGAGCTGCGTTTTTCTGGTTCGATCAGGGTGATGCAGTGGCCGACAGCGAGGCAGAGGCGAGGCTTGTCGATGGCGGCGGCGCTCAGGAGCAGAGACCTCGTGAGGAAGAAGAAGGGACGAAGGGGTAGCAAGAAAGAAAAGAAAAAGGGTCCCCTGCCCCTATTTATAAGGCGAAATGATACAACGGCAAGTGCGGGAATCGAGGAGCTCAAAAAATGGATATGTAATAATGGTGTTGCCTCGATGACTGGATATGCGTTAATGAAGGTAATCTTCAGCTTTAATGAACAGATGACGTCAGGGCAGTTTGTTAAAGATCTGGAGCATGACGTCACGGCGTTTACAAGATCAAGGTTAAAATGTAAAGGAGGAATTTTTCTAAGTGATGGAGATTGACATGAACCAGTTCAAACCAATCTGGGACCTAACGTTGGGGATATTACTACTGGGCGTAAACCGGCCAGGAGTAGCCGGATTAGGTTCATGAAGATTAGAAGCCCATGAAGACGTGAAGATGATGGCGCTTTACGAAGGCCCAAGGCCGAGAAGTGAATTAAAGCCTGTAGATGTAAACCGACTTACTCATGTAACTTTCTTTGTAAGATAGGAAGTGGGGAGACCGAACCGGATACGTCTATGATCCGGCTTCGGGACTCTGTAAACCGGTGGGCGTCAACCTATGTATATAAAGGGACGTCCCGGCAGCGGTTGAGGGACAGACACAACTCGAGAGCTAGACAAAGCGGATTCGCTCCCTGGCCTTCGAAACCCTAGCAATACCAATCACAACTAGACGTAGGCTTTTACCTTCCTCGAAGGGGCCAAACTAGTATAAAACTCCCCGTGTCCCCTTGTCCGGTTTAACCCCTTTAAGCTAACCCGTTGCGATGGCTCCACGACTAAGTCCTTTCACAAGGACATCTGCCGTGACAAACCCACGACACTTATATTTGTTTGAGCTTTTCAAAAGCAACACATGAAAATTAGTCCCAAAGTGATAGATATCCAAGAAGGATATAATAAAAACTCCCATGAAGATCATTGGACAAAATAAAGTTGATTCTTGTAATAGTTTTGAGATATGATGATGTGAGTCATGTTGATGAGTAATTATGCTTTAGTAAGAATACTGCTGTTAAGGTTTGTGATTCCCTATGCAAGCACACAAGTCAATAGTTATGCAATGAAATTATATCCTACTTGTGGTGCATTATTCGGTGTTAATTATGTCTAATGCTCGCTTATGAGATTATTCGTTTCTTGGTTGGTCACTTCCCAATCTTTTGCTAGCCTTCATTTTGCACTAAGTATGATTGCTACACTACTGCAGGATACTGTTAACGCGACACTACGATCAGAGACCCTTTGCCGAAACTGTGTGCGATGCAATTATCACAAACGATGGTGTAAGAAAACCGTCAAAAGGTGCAAAACGTTTGCGATGGCGGAGTCATCAAACACAATTCAGATTTTTGTTGCGTGTGTGATGCAGGGCACACGGTTAATCCATTCAAACTGTTTGCGATGAGGTAGGACAATAGAAACAGGCAACCATATCAATGTGTGTGTGATGCAGGACACACGGTTAATCCATTCGAATTGTTTGCGATGAGGTAAAACAACAGAAACGGGCAGCCATATCAATGTGTGTGCGATATACGGCATACTGTTCACTCGAAGGAACTGTTTTCGATTAGGGAACACAACAGAAACGGTTCAACTTAACAAGATGTGTGTGATATGCGGCATACAGTTCACATGGATGAACTGTTTGCGATGAGCCAAAAGAACAAAAACGAGTCGTGTAAACAAGATGTGTGTGATAACTGGCAAACAGCCGACTCAGATGAACTATTTACGATGAGAAATTATAACACAGACGGTCAATATAGTTACTTCGTGTGCGATTCTGTGTGTACAAAAGCTTTGAAAAATGCAAACTAGTTGCTTGTGGTGGCTAGGAGTATCTCACAGGATGCATCTGCGAGTACTCGTGTGCGATGATTAGTATGTTACACATATGTTTCCTTATGTTAAAATGTGTGTGAATTTGCTATATGGATAGTTAATATGCAAATGCCTTCTGGACATCGGGCACACTCTTAAACTCAATGAACTGTGTACGATACTAATACTTTCCATGAAAAATTATGAACTTGGGTAACAACATTTGAGTAACATATATATATATATATAGTGTTACTATTCATCACCCAGGGTGCAGAATAAGTTATTCTTCACCCGAGGGAATCTTACGATCATTTCATAATTAAATTACGTTTGGAAATTCACATAGTTACATTCCTATTGATTCACTACATAAAATTTGACATAAGAAAATAAAAATATAGGTCATAAGACAACAAAATTTCCAGTTTATGTGTATTTTAGACTATGTTTTTACGTTTGTAATTTTACATAACATAAAATATTTTTTACGGCGATTATATATTTTCTTATGGTCTCTTTCTGCGTCAGAAATAAGACAAAACTTACGGAACGTAAAATTACAGTGCATTGATGGTACAATAGAGGGGGGGGGGTGAAGAATAACTATTCCTCACCCAGGGTGACGAATAGCGCGACCCTATATATATAGTGATTACACTATTCGACAAAAGGAGGATCTTCGTAACATGGTTTTGACAACCATATGGTCCATATCTACATACTTAACATAGTAACAACTATCACATTTTAAGAGGCTAAGGGCCAACAACCATATGGTCCATATGTACATACTTAACATATATAGTACTCCCTCCATCCGGAAATACTTCTCATCAAAATGGATAAAAGGAGATGTATCTAATCCTTTTTGATGACAAGTATTTCCGGACGAAGGGAGTAATAGCTAGCACATTTTAAGAGGTTGAGGGCCAACAACCACAACTATCCACTGGAAGCAGCTTGATCACGGCGACTCGACATCTCGTCAATGAAAAGGAAGAGCCCTCCTGTGCCTTGGTAGAGCATGAGTAGAACATTGTCTCCAATTTTCCAATATGGATGCATTGCCACGAGAAGCGAGAACTTGTTAATTTGAATGGTTCCATTTCTGCAGGAAATGTGGTACCTTGCAATCACTTTGGCGTTATTAGCAGGCACAAGTCTAATTCGACCACGCCGGGAAATCGACCCAGGAACTGCTACAGGGGACAATTTCTGTTGACATGTAGAATAAATAACAATTGTAACCTATCGTTGAAGATATATATAGTTTATGAGCATCAACATTAAAATAAGACTTTTTACCAGCGTTTTGTGCACACAATTGGTCTTGCTCAGTGTGTGCACCATAGGTCTAATTAATCCCATCCAAAATCCAGCGTTCATACACTGTGCTATCTCTGTCAGATTATCAACAAAGTTTATGACATGCTTCAAGTCCTTCCTGTGAAATTTGGTACGCTTAGTAACATACAGATCATTCACTATGCATCCAACATATCCTGCTTAAAAGGTGGAAATGTATTATTTATTCAGAACATGGCAGAAGAATATATAGTGCGCATAAATTGGTAAATAGAATTTGTTACTGCCTAGGAACGGAGTCGGAATATGATATCACAATTGGTTGCTTAAATAGTGATAAATTGGTTGCTTAAATAGTAATATGACAGCATGGAGAAAGTTGAAAGGACACTAACCTCGATCAGACTTTGATCAGATGATGCCGTTGGGGAAGTAAACATCCATGTTAATTAGACCAGGTTTTGGTGCACGCACTAGAATTTTATTGCTAGCTTTCAGTTCATAACACTTAGACATTTTTATCCAAAGGTCTGCATTAAAATAGAAGTGACCATCTTTATCAATCTTTTCGCTAACCGTCATTGTAAATCCATGTTGTGCTGTCAATATGACATACTGGGAGTCATCAGCAAAGTAAAGCCCAAGATTTCCTTCTACTCCTATTCTTGCAAAACAAGGGATGTACTGCTTGAAATGAAAATTAAGATCGTAAATTAGATATATTGAAATAACAGAGCAAGATGAAAATATGGTAGTAACTGATAGAACAGATCAATATATAGATGAAAGCAAAGTACAAGAATATAGAATTAAAAATAGATAATGTAACAAAGATTTGATGCAAATATATAGATATTGTAGCAACAGACAGCATATGTTCACAAATTTAGGCCATGCCGACCATGGTAGGTTGAGATTGAACATACAGAGCGCTCCCTGAAGTCATCCGGAATGGTGAGATAGAACTTCGTTTCTGACTGGCCACGACCACAGTTGCGTGATTTATGCTCGCATTGTGGACACATGAATGAACACCCACGAATCAGCTAGAACAAAAATGATTCCACGACGATTTACGCCGGTTGATTAACAACGACGGACGGACTGCAATAAGAGATGAGTGAATATTTCGCTAATTAATTACCTTCTCCATGAGAAAAATCCCCGGCTCAATCCCGTAGAAAACCCCAGTCGACCAGACTCTAGAATGTCGCTGCAGATAGGCGGCGGAAAGCGGTAGGGGCGAAAACTCGTGCCGTTTGGAGCGCGACTGAAAGATCATGGATGTCGCCTAGAGGGGGGGGGGTGAATAGGCGCTTTTAAAATAATTACGGTTTAGGCTTGAACAAATGCGAAATAAACCTAGTGGTTAATTTGTCAAGCACAAAACCTACAACAATTAGGCTCACCTATGTGCACCAACAACTTATGCGAAGCAAGATAAACTACTACGTGATAGCAAGATATATGACAAGAAACAATATGGCTATCACAAAGTGAAGTGCATAAGTAAAGGGCTAGGGCAAGAGATAACCGATGCACGCGGAGACGACGATGTATGCCTAAGTTCACACCCTTGTGGATGTTAATATATGTTTGGAGCGGTGTGGAGGCACAATGCTCCCCAAGAAGCCACTAGGGCCACCGTAATCTCCTCACGCCCTCGCACAATGCAAGATGCCGTGATTCCACTAAGGGACCCTTGAGGGCGGTCACTGAACTCGTACAAATGGTAACCCTTGGGGGCGGTCACGGAACCCGTACACTTTGGCAACCCTTGGGGGCGGTCACCGAAATCCGTCAAATTTCTCGGGGAGATCTCCACAACCTAATTGGAGACCCCGATGCTTGCTCGGAGCTTTACACCACAATGATTGAGTTCTGAACACCACCAGCCGTCTAGGGCACCCAAGAGGAACAAGCTCAAGGGTACCAATGACCCAAGAGTAATAAGCTTCTCAACTTGTAACTTCCACGTATCACCGTGGAGAACTCAAACCGATGCACCAAATGCAATGGCAAGGGAACACAGAGTGCCCAAGTCCTTCTCTCTCAAATCCCACTGAAGCAACTAATGCTAGGGAGGAAAATGAGAGGAAGAACAAGAAGGAGAACACCAAGAACTCCAAGAACTAGATCCAAGGGGTTCCCCTCACATAGAGGAGAAAGTGATTGGTGGAAATGTGGATCTAGATCTCCTCTTTCTTTTCCCTCAAAAAACTAGCAAGAATCCATGGAGGGATTGAGAGTTAGCAAGCTCGAAGAAGGTCAACAATGGGGGAAGAACACAAGCTCAAGAGATAAACTTCATTGGGGAAGAAGATACCCTTTTATAGATGGGAAAAAAATCCAACCGTTATGCTCACAGCCCGCACAGAGTGGTACTACCGCTCGACCTCACGGTACTACCGCAAGGGGTAGCGGTACTACCTCAAAGGGTAGCGGTACTACTGCTTGTGGGCGGTACTAAAAAAATACATCCGTGCCTACCATCGCTGGACTTGTGACGAGTTTTTGGTCTGGAGCGGTACTACCGCTATAGTAGCCGCGGTAGTACCGCTCTGGAGCGGTAGTAAAAATTTACATCCGCTCCTATCCGCGGTAGTACAGCTGCAGCCTTTTCAGAACACCAAAACTGCCACAACTTCTGCAAACGGACTCCGAATTCAACGAAACCAAGTTTGTTGGAAAGCTAGCGACAAGGGCTAACACAATCTTGATAGAGCTGAAAATAAGAAGGAAATTAGAAAAGGCCCAAGAGAAAATGGTGAGAACCCTTCCTCGAAAAAGACCGATAAAACCTCCAACATCGAAAACGCGATAGAAGAAGCATATGAAATCCATTTTCGATGTACTAGAGCTTGTCACGAAGATAAACACAAGCTCTAAAACCTCAAAATAAAATACAAATAAGAATCAAGAAAGATGATGCAAGGATGCAATGGTTTGAGCTCTCGACAGACGATACAATCACGCTACTCACTTGAGAGCCCCCCTTGATAGTACAACTATCAATCCTATAACCCGGTCTCCAAACTATCACCATGAGACCGGTAAAATATAAAATCTATCAAGGGAAAACCTTTGCCTTGCATGAAGTCCTCTTGAGCTAGATGATGACGATCTTGACTCCCTCAAGTTGGACCACCTTTCTTGATTGCGTTGGGTCGATGAAGACTAGATGATTGCTCCCCCATACTCCACTATGGGTGAGCCATTCTTCGGCACATATTCACAAGTCCATTGACACCACAATGGACGGAAAGCATCAAACACTTGATCTCTTTGTGATGCTCCACTTGAACTTACGCACGGAATTCTTGATGACGATCACCACTTGATGTCATCCTCTCCATTGGTTGAGTGATATCTTCCTCTTGACGCAAGCCCATGAACATGTACCTAACCCCACAAAGAACTCTCACATAGACCATTGGTTAGTACACAAAGCACAATGGACAATGCTTACCATACCATGAGATCACTTGATCCCACTCGGTGTATCTTCTACGCTTTGTGTGATGATCAACTTGAATCACTCTCTGTTCTTAGTCTTGATCAACCTTGACTCTTTCCAACTCTATGACCAATCTTTGGATAATTCCTTAATACCACCTTGGTCAACTCATAAACTCCTTGAAACCAACACATGTACTTCAAGAAATGCCTATGGACAAATCCTTCAAATATAACTCAATGCAACCATTAGTCCATAGAGAATGTCATCAATTACCAAAACTACACATGGGGGCACCGCATGTCCTTTCAATCTCCCCCATTTTGGTAATTGATGACAATCACTTTCAAGAGAGTTTATATAAGGAATTATGCATCACCATGCAATGCAACAATCAATGATGCAGGAGAATGAGATGCAAATGCTTAGGAACAAAACCAAAGCAAGGAGAAGACTCTGAAAACCTTCTCCACAAAACTCTCTGAAACTTCTCCCCCATTGGCGTCGATTGCAAAAATGGGCGAAAAGCTTAGAAGGCCAATATAAAAGGTGTTCCTCCATAAATTGTGTATTTCTGAACAAGATGGTGGAATGCCATACACATATCCAAAGGTAAATACTTGGAGGAACACAAACTATATTGAGGCACATCGATTGCTAAAGAATGATATGCCACAAGGACATAATAAAGAGAGACGCAAGCAATCAAGCAATCAAAAGATACCAATTGAAGCAAGCAATCAAAGGATATCAATTGAACCAGCTAGACCAAAGATCCTACGAGCCACATGAATAAAGGATATTATGATATGAGCAAAGGAGTGTTCTAAACAAACTAGAGAAGCTCCCCATGATTTTTGCACACATAAGAATATTTGTATTTGGATACAAAGTGCACAAAATAGGATCATATCTCCCCCAAAATCAATAGAAACTTACAACAAGTGCAAGTGAGCATATAGGAAACAAAGCCTAGTACTTGCAACAAACACATGGTTGAGCAACAAGTAAAAGAGGCAACTTAAGAATGGGCTCAACCAAAATGATGTGTGAGAGTCAAGGCAATGCACTTGAGAAGAATAATGAACGGATGAACATTAAGCATCAATAAAGTCTTGAAAGAATGAGGCACACGGTGCAAGGCCTATCATTCCCACACACAACTAGCAAATGGGTTCACAAGCTTACTAATAAGCATATAAAGAACCTATGCTTGTGACAACCCGTGGTGAAGATAGAAGATGAAAGCCTCATCAAGACGAGGGATACCAATTAAGATGGCAAAAGCCTCATAAAGATAAGCATGAGGAAAATATTCTTCACCACACAAGAGTGCATCAAGATGCAACGATAGAAGACACGCACTCAAGGCGAAAGCTTTCATGGAGCCACCAAAGAAATAACATAAGAAAGACAAGGTGGATGTGAAAGAAAGGATATCAACTAGATATGCAACTTCTCTCAAGTGTATAAGATTATAGGTAGACGAAATCATGATGATATATATCTACAAAGAAGGATGTACACCCGTAATACTTACAACACGAGGAACAAGATATCCAAAAGGAAGTCATACATATACCAATAAGATATTTGCTTGGAAGCATAACACATGGCTAGATATGGTCTTATTGTATATAAATGAATTCCTACCATACAACCATCAAAGACATCACAACTAGTAACATGAGATCATCGTTGAGATGCTTTGAGAAAGGAAACAAGTATCACAAGATGGAATGAATAGCATGCCAAGATGCAACCTACACAAGGTTGAATGCAAGAAAAATAATGCATGAATAGATACTTGTTACCAAGATATCATTGGAAGGATGTAGAAGAAACCAATTGAAGGTAGTAGATAGTAGTTCATTGAGCATCCTAGCTTGACTCCAATAAGCACATGGTGACACCACCTTCCTTGTGAGTGAGCCGAGCATCCAATGCATCTCCAATTGTTCCTAGAACAACAACACAAACAAAATGATACCCAAACTCATTGGGACCAAAGAGTTAGAAACACCAATATACATAGGACAAACTCCTCATAAATATATGCATATAGAGAAGGAAATGATTTCATGCACATCTCATCCAATTTGAGAGTTGGTGGAGTTTCCCTATATATTGGGTCAAATAAAGAAGGCATGCCACAGAGACTACATGAAGTAAATATGCATGCTCAAGACCTTCAAGAACCGATACCAAATGACAAAGAAAAACCAAGTGAAGAAAAGATACCAAATTAATAAAACATCACTTGGAGGATATCCATAAAATATACATCAAGGAATGAGATATCCATTGATACACTCAAAATAAAAGATATAAAACTCCCAAAAGAGAGGATGGTTCCAAACAAACCAAGCTCTCTGCAAAGTTTCATGATGGCACAAAGTACCAAAACGAAAACGGCTTGCCTTCCACCAACACACACTTGATAAGGATCACAAGATGAGTGTTTTATAGAAAATAGGATAGCTCCCCCACGACTAGTGCATTATAGAGAATTTGCATTTGAATACAAAATGCACAAGGTAGGATCACCACTTTCACTATATCTAGAAAAAACTAGACAAGATCAAGAAATAAACAAGATACACAAGTGGTATGGAAGACAAAGGGAGTTGATACATTCCTTGGCAGGAGAAAAGGCAAATAAAAGCAAAACCCAATGTAAAGATGATCAATAAATTCTACCACACAAGTGAGTACCAATTGTCAAAGGACAAGAAGTAAATGGAAATAATTCCCGGTGGTAGATAGCAAGGATATCCGACATCATCTTCACACCAAACAAAAAGCAAATTGCAACTTGTAGAGCTAACATGCCACCTAGGAACAAGATAATTTACAATATCAACTCTAGGTGACAATATCTCAAATGTACACATTTTCTAGGCTAGTAATATACACATAGCATATTACCCCCCATAATGTGATACCAATTAAGGATAAACAAGAGGCAAATAAAAGGATCCAACAAGAGATAATTAATGCACTATTTAGAATTTGAATTTCTCATGAGAAGACATACCACATAACGACTAGATAATCTTGAAATATCAATACTAGATGGTATTACTCATGTACACACATTTATAGGATTGTGAGGTGCACAAAGCACATCACTCCCCCATAATGGGATATTTCATTAATCTCTCACAAGAGCCAACTAAGAAATAAACAAGATGCAAAAGGCTCAACACACGACACACACATACATGATGTGCAAACCAACACACACATACTTGATTGCTCAAGATAATCAAGTTGGAAGCACAACATATACAAACACATGCAAGGAACGAAACCACATGCAAAGGGGCAAGTAACTATCAATGTAAACACTTTAAGCACGAGTTACCGCAAGGAGGAACATTGGATATAAGATAGAAACTTGATAATCTGAATGACTTGGCTTGAGACAATAAGAATGATGAAGTCCCCTTAATTCTTCATAATGTAGCCAAGTCTCCAATGACCTCCAAGAACACCTATTGATCAAGTATGAGCTAGTTGGTCCCCAACCAAGTTGGGTCCTAAGAGGCTAGTCACAATAGGCTTGGCTACCCAAATGGTTCTTTTCTTGACACCACTTTGAGAACCAACAAATTTAGCAAACACATTGCCAACCTTATCCTTCCCAAGAGAATAGATATCATCAATTAGAATAGGGCTGGATAAGGTACCATTTGTGCATGAAGAAGCGACGTGACCTTTTTCACGACATAGGTAGCAACGTCTACTCTTTACTTTCTTCTCACTTGATTTCTCAACTTGAGAAGCATTAGCTTGAGTTTTCTTGGGAAGAGGCCTTTCTTCAACTTGAGGTTGAGAATGAGAGTGAACTTGTGGCCGCTTCCCTTGTTTCTTGTCACTAATGGCCTTCTTCTTCAAAGGGCAAGATTTAACATGATGCCCTTCAATTTTGCACTTGAAGCAAATGATCTTGGCCGAAATCTTGACTTGTTTTTAGCCCTTCTTCTTGTTGCTCTTGGACTTCTTCTTCTTATTTGAGTTGAATCCAAGTCCACCTTTGTCATTGGGGGATTTTTGTACACTCAAGATATTGTTGAGTATGGCCTTCCCTTCATGACACTTCTCCAAATCTTTCTTCAAAGAAGTGACTTGGGCCTTGAGCTCTTTGATTTCCTCTACATGGTTAGTCTCAACACAAGCACTAGAGGAAGTATAAGCTTCATTGTTAGAGCGAGAAGGCAAGGAAAGCAATTCATCACAAGATGTACCAATGTTATGCATGGATGAATCGCGAGGACTAACATAAGGCAATATAGCATTTTTGACTAAAAGTAGTGCTAGTGTCCACATGAGGCTCACTAGATGTTACCTTAGCAATCATGGCCTCATGAGTTATCTTTAGCACATTATGGGATACTAGAAGATCATCATGAGAGATGGAGAGCTTTTCATGGCTTTCTTCCAATTTCCCATAATTGCTAGATAGCAACTCAAGTTGAGCCCGTAGCTCAAAGTTCTCCTTCAAAATGGATGCTTCACAAGTAATAGAGTTAGTAGCACAAGCATCAACATTAACAACAATAGGAGAAGACAACTTGGCAAGATCTTTTAAATAAGAAGCTTCAAGTTGATCATGAGACTCGGTGAGTTTGATGAGCTCACCCTTGATGACCCTTGAGCCATTTTCGAGGTGCTCAAAATCCTCAAGGAGTCTAGCATGAGCAACTTCAAGCTTAGCATTTTTAGTTTCAAAAACATTGGCCACCTCAAGAGCCCTATCATGAGATTCCTTCACTCTAGATAATTCTAGAGCAAAAGTCTCCTCAAGAGATTCCTTGGTGGTTTGTTCAAGTTCAAGAGCTTGAGAGAGGTCCTCAATCTCATTAGCGTAATCACGCTCATGACCTTCCATTTTATCAATGGTGACCTCATGCTCCTCAAGACGAGATTCCAACTCATCAAATATATTTCTTGCCCTCAATAGCAATAGACATGATTTCCATGAAGTTGGAATGAGCAACTTTATTCTTAAGAAGAGCTTTAAAAACCATTTCCCCCATAATTTTTAAGGAGGCAACATCATTGTCGGTGTCAAAACCGGCGGATATTAGGTAGTGGGTCCCGAACTGTGCGTCTAGGCCAGATGGTAACAGGAGGCAGGGAACACGATGTTTTACCCAGGTTCGGGCCCTCTTGATGGAGGTAAAACCCTATGTCCTGCTTGATTAATATTGATGATATGGGTAGTACAAGAGTGGATCTACCACGAGATCAAGGAGGCTAAACCCTAGAAGCTAGCCTATGGTATGATTGTTGTATATGGAGTTGATTGCCTACGGACTACAACCCTCCGGTTTATATAGACACCGGATAGGGTTAGGGTTACATAGAGTCGGTTACAATGGTAGGAGATCTTGAATATCCGCATCGCCAAGCTTGCCTTCCACGCCAAGGAAAGTCCCATCCGGACACGGGACGAAGTCTTCAATCTTGTATCTTCATAGTCCAGGAGTCCGGCTGAAGGTATAGTCCGGCTACCCGAACACCCCCTAATCCAGGACTCCCTCAGTAGCCCCTGAACCAGGCTTCAATGACGATGAGTCCGGCACGCAAATTGTCTTCGGCATTGCAAGGCGGGTTCCTCCTCCAAGCCCTTCATAGAAGATTGTAAACACCAAGAGTAGTGTCCGGCTCCGCAAAATAAGCTTCCACATATTGCCATAGAGAGAATAATATTACCACAAATCAAATCTGCTGACGTATTCCGCAGTGCGTCATCACACTACAGCCAAGTCCTTCACTCGAATCGTTTTCACTTTTCCACCTCAGCGTGTTTTGCGAGGCGGTTTCCTTGGCACGTCTTGTCAAAGCAGAGATTGTGTGCCCCCCTTTTACAGGATTCTCATCAATACGGACGTGGGTAACCCAATCGTGCCCGTTAGCATGTTTTCTCGATTAAAGGCGAGTCCCAAACGGTTACGGGGAGGGCTCCTGGTATTCAACCTCTTATAAAGAGACCAGGGCGTTACTCCTTTTCTCCTATCCCAAAACAAGTTTGCCCGTCGCCTCGAGTTCCAACACCCTAGGCTCCAGATTCCGGGCGCCTCAGACCTTCGACAATGTCCAGTTCCGACCTTCAAGGCCGATGGATGCCCTCCTCCGTCACGGAGGAGGATGTGCTAAAGTTGAGAGAGGCTAAGTTCTTGACCGCCGAAATTTCGCACAGGTTGCCTGCTCAAAGGTAGGCTATCCCCAGTCCCCAGCCCGGTGAGAGTGTAGTGTTCGTGTCTCACTTCCTTCGGGGGTTAGGCTTCCTGATGGACCCCTTTGTGAGCGGACTGCTGTTTTATTACGGGCTGGAATTCCACGACTTAGCTCCGGAGTCCATCCTCCATATCTCCTCGTTTATCGTTGTATGCGAAGCATTCCTCTGTGTTACGCCTCACTTCGGATCATGGCTCAAGACTTTCAAAGTGGAGCCGAAGCTGATCAAGGGACGGCACGCAGAGTGCGGAGGCGCTGTTATAAGCAAAAATGCTGATGCTCCATGGCCCGAGGGCTCTTTTCAAGAGGAGCTAGGCTTGTGGCAACGAGAGTGGTTTTATATCACCGCTTCTCGGAGCACCAAGTGGGTGGCGCTTCCTGCCTTTCGCTCGGGTCCCCCACCACGGCTAGCGTCATGGGTTAACAAAGGGTTAGATTGGGGTTTGCCCAAAGACGTGCCCCTGTTACAGGGCCGAATTAAGGATCTCTTGGAAGGAGACCTCAGCTTGGTCAAGGTGACGCAGGTCATGCTGATTCGCCGAATATTTCCCGACAAACGTCGCCCCCTTCGCCTGTGGGAGTTTAATCCAGAGGGACCGCGAGCTCTCCAGAACTTTATGGGCGCAATGCCCGCGGAGATGTATAGACTGTTCTTCGGATCACAAGAGATGTGTCCAGATTTAACCGAGGATGCAGGCCTAAGCTGCAATCGCCCGGATACTCAAGTAAGCAACCTTGTTCCCGGACCTTCTATCCATATAATTGTCATAAACTTGCCCCTAAAAGAGCCGTCCTTTTAAACAAGAGTGGATAGCGAAGGCAAAGCTGATCAGGTGTCCGGCTCCCCTTCCTGAAACCAGGCCGGATCCCGTGCTGGTCAGGATGCTGGAGATAATGCCTTTGGAGGGGGAGGACAAGGAAGCTATGGCCTCCTCGAAGGAGGCTACTCCGAAGGGAGGAACCGACAATTCCTCTCCTAAGGGGAAGAAGAGAGCCGCCTCTGACGACCCGGAAACCATGGCCTCGAAACGGGGGAGAAAATCCTCGTCAGAGGGTCTGATGCCGGGGAGTTCCTCGGCCGGACTACGCCCTCAAGGGGATCAGCCCTCCAGCGAGCCGTAAGTGGAGAAAAGATTTTCCTTTTGAGGGATGAGGGAAGTCCTTGATTTATATCTGAGAAGATTAACCAAACCTTTATTTTGTAGCTCGGACCTCAGCCCTTCTCAGCAGAGCTCGTCTTCGGGGGATCTCCTTCCGGAGATGATGGAGAGCGGGACGCCTCCCCCTGCCGTGCCGCCTAGCGAGGCGAGCGACCCTGAGGTGTCGTCATGGAGGGTTTCTCCAAATCTGGCAGGGGCGGAAGGTGGCTATGCGGCCCCCCGAGGTTCTCCGCGTCCGGCCTTCGAAATAGGTCATGCGACGAGCCCGGCACCGTCTGGTGCTCGGCCGGAGGAGCTAAAGATTCTGCTGGGGCGAGCATCTATCTCAGAGGAGCACCGCGCATTGATAGGCACGATGATTGAAAGGATTTCATCCGTAGAGAGCGGATTGTATGAGGCCGTCAAAAGTTTACTAACGGGTTTCGAGGTACATTAGATAATGTATACTTTTGTCAGGTGCGCATGAGTAAGATGCGCCTTGTGTAGATAGTAGCCCCTGAGACTCTGCGCGTCGTCAAGAAATGACGGCACGCGGAGGATCATAATCCCAGGTCTAAGATGTCACCTTTGAATGTAGGCGGCAGGGTGTCCGGAATCGAGCCGAACTGACGATTTGGCCGAACTAAAGCGGCAACTGGACGTGGCAGATGCCGACATCACGCTTGTCAATAAGCGGCTTGATGAGGCTCAAGGTATGTAATTCCTCGGTCGGCATCAGGTAAGAATAGTTTTATGCCTGTGTCTTACGATGTGTGTGCTTGACACAGATGGTGCGGCCGCCGTGGAGAGTCTTAGGGCAGAGCTTGCCCGAGCTAAAGAACAAGCCAGCGAAAGCGATGCGGCCACGAGGAAAGCCCTTGAAGAGCTGAGAGCCGAACAGGCTGCTCATTGCCGAAGCAAGGAAGAGATGGCCAAGATGGCCGAAAAGTTAAAAAGCGCTACAGACCGTTGCAGACTTCTTGAAAAAGAAGACCAGGGGAAACAGACGGACTTAGAGAAGGCCGTTGCCAATGCCAAGGACGCGCGCTCTGCGATGAGAGCTGCGAAGGAGGAGTTGCTTCAGGCCGAACAGATTGCGGTTGGAAAGCCCTTTATGCTGCGAAGGAAATTTTGTGATCCGAAGTTTGCTCCGTTGGACCGGATGTGGAGTGTGGAGGATACGTATCTGGACTTGGCAGCGAGTGCTGCTGATGCGACCGAACACTTTCGGGATCAGAAAGATCGCGAAGTGGAAAAGCTTTTCTGGTCGCAGTTTCATAATCCAGAGCGTCCACTGGCAGTGGATGATCGTTTGGCTCAATGGGCCAAACTGAATAGGTTGTCTGGACTCGCCATGAAGTACGTCATGGGTCACCTGTGGCCGGGGAGATCAGAGCTGAAGATTTATTTCAGCTTGGTGCAGCAATTCCTTGACGCGGTGCCATGTATAAATGCAATGAAGAGGTCAGCATGCATAGAGGGCGCTAGGATGGCTCTTGCCCATGTTAAGACATACTGGGCAGAGATGGAGACCACCGTTGTTGCGTCCCGAGATTCGGACAAAAGCCGAGTACCGTCCGAGCACTATTTTCAGGAAGTTCTTGAAGGCGCTCATGTAATAGAGACGCAGTGCCTGAAAGATGCTATGTTATGATAGCATATGTAATTATAAAGTAATATTTTGATAAACTGTAGTGGCCTTTTTATACTTGTGCCTCCAAGTATTGGGAACACCTCCTGTGCGGCCGTTTTAATATATATATATATATATATATATATATATATATATATATATATATATATACAGAATCTAAAAGATGGCAGTCATTGGCTTCATCCCCCACGCACATAGTGTGGGGGTGCTCGCAAAAGACGCATTTTCACACTTAACCCAACGTCTTGGTCCTACAAAGGAGGTGATAGCGCAACGGGCCAGGCAACCGGACTATAATGCTTTAACACTTTCACTTAGCCATAGGAGTTTGACAGTGAGACTATTTAGGTAGCCCCTTGGTGGCAACTGCGCTCGTCCGAGTTCGGGGCGCGTATGTGCCTGACCGTGAAGCGGCCCTTCGTTAAAGCGGAGGAATCCGATAGATTCCGATAGGTCATCGAGTGGCTGACCAGTCTCACACTACATCATGACAGTCAGTTTTCGGCTTTCTCTACTGAGGTGCTCACCCGGCCGAACTGGGGCACAATCGCAGTAGTTCTCCTGGTGCTACCTTAGCCGATAGAGCGGAACGTAAGGTAGCCACACTTAGGAGCCGGGCAACCCAACATTTGACCAAAGACATGATTCGGAGCTGATGCATATAATGCCAAAACTCGCGACGCCGAACACTCCCTAAGGTGTTCGGTCTTTATGAGTGCGGGCGAAACAACACTCTTTATTAAAAAATCCCCTAGTGTCCAGGTACGTGCAAAAATTCTGATGTGGCCACATGCCAAGACGTCAGCCTCCTCCTTGGTTATATCAGAAAGAAAAAACCAGGGGATGTGTAGCAACAAGAGACAGTAAGAAAGGTTTACGCAGGGTCTTAATCTAAAAAGAATCCTTTAGGACGGGTCCCTACCGCACGTCTGCGTCTGTGTCTCCGTTGTGCCGTATCCTGGACGAGCGCCGCACGACGTTCATCTGTAAAAGAGAGGAACTGATTTGAAAACGGGTCGTGCCGAAAAGGTTTAAAATAAGCAAAGTATAAAGTAAGATATATAAGATTGAGCTTTATTGTCTCTTATTGTATATGCGTGGAGCCCCTAGTGCGGGGGTATATGGCTTCTAGGCCTGCATCAATGATGATTTTGCACCGAACTCGTCTATCCGCGTTCGTGGTCTTGAATGACCTATTTCGAAGGTTTTTGGCCGGTGAGGCCATTTTGCTGTGGGGCTGTCAAAGCGGCTGCATAGTCCTCCGCTTGGGGAGGCGCACTTTAGTGCTTCCCCTTCAAAGAGATGATGCCTCGTGGACCGGGCATCTTAAGCGTAAGAGATGCATAATGCGGTATTGCCTTAAAGCGAGCAAAAGCTTCGCATCCCAGTAGTGCTTGATAGCGACTTGAGAACGGGACGATATGGAAGGTCAGCTTTTCACGACGAAGGTTATCGGAAGAGCCGAATATGACTTCCAGCCGGAGAAAACCCATACAATGGGTGTCCGGACCAGGTATTACCCCTTGAAAGGAGGTTTTGCTGCGGCGGATTCTTGCTGGGTTTATCCCCATGTGCTGGATTGTATCCTGATATATCAAGTTTAGTCCACTGCCACCGTCCATAAGGACATTTGAAAACTGGAGTCCGCCAATTATTGGATCGAGTATCAAGGCAGTCCAGCCTACATTCTTGATATTCCTAGAATAATCTAGCTGATCGAAGATGATCGGTTTTGACAACCAGTGGCAGGACCCTTTGGGGATGGGCCGTGTGGTGCGTACCTTTACGGGCGCCGCACATTTTGTTATGTGAAGTGAGTTCACTGTTTTTACTTCTTGTGGGAAGTTCTTTTGTTTCCTGGTGCTCTGCTTTTGGGGTTCGTCCTCGTCTTCGCTTGGTGTGTCGAGCCCCTTGTGTTCGGCATTGAGTCTGCTGGATTGTTTGAAAACCCAACAGTCTTTGTGGGTATGGTTAGCAGGCTTCCCGGGAGTACTGTGTATCTGACATATCCTGTCCAGGATTTTATTTAGGTTGGATGGATCGTCCCTGTTATCCTAGGGGGGCGATTTTTCCTGATTTTGTCGTGAGCCTTTGAATCCGGCATTGACTGCCGTGCTCTTCGGACTTTTGTCCTTAGTCCAGCGACGGTCCTTGTTGCATCGTGATTTTCCGTTTCCATCCCTAGTTTCGGATGTACTTGGGTCGCTGGGGTTGCACCTTGCCAACCAGCTGTCCTCCCCTGCACAAAAGCGGGTCATGAGGCTTGTTAGTGCAGCCATTGTTCTTGGCTTTTCTTGGCCGAGGTGTCTGGCGAGCCATTCATCTCGGACGTTATACCTGAAAGCTGCTAAGGCTTCGGCGTCCGGACAGTCGACTATCTGATTCTTTTTAGTGAGGAATCTATTCCAGAACTGCCGAGCTGATTCTCCGGGTTGTTGAGTTATGCCACTAAGATCGTCTGCATCCGGAGGGCGGACATAGGTCCCTTGAAAGTTTGCTCGAAAAGCATCCTCGAGCTCTTCCCAGCTTCCAATTGTGTTTTGGGGAAGGCTTTTAAGCCAATGACGGGCTGGCCCTTTAAGCTTAAGGGGTAGATATTTTATGGCGTGGAGATCATCTCCTCTAGCCATGCGTATGCGGAGGATATAATCCTCGATCCAAACTCCAGGGTCTGTTGTTCCATCATATGCCTCTATGTTTACGGGTTTGAATCCCTCTGGGAATTCATAGTCCAGGACCTCATCGGTAAAACATAGGGGGTGTGCGGCGCCCCTGTATTTGGGTGTGCCGGATTCTGATGATGGCTTCATAGCGTTGCTTACGAGAGCTTGCTTTCTTGGCCCATAAATGGACCTGACTGGGCCATGATGCGAATCCTTAAGTGGGTCGCATGCCGATTTAGGTGCGGCGCCGCTTGCCGCTTTATGGGATCGTCTATCCGACCGTGTGGCTTTTTCATTTTTTGAATGCGAGGGCTCTAGGGCCTCTTCGTCGAATTCAGGCAGTAGCTTTCTTTTCGGATAGCTTTTAGTGCGGCGACTGTCGCCGTACTTATCTGTGGTATTGATTACTTTGCTCCATCTAATCCGGAGTGCATCTTCCGCTGTTTTTAGCTTCCGCTTCTGCTTTTTTAGGCTGCGTGCAGTTGCAACAAGCCTCTCGTGGAGATTCTTCTGCTCCATAGGTTTATTCGGCGTGAGGTCGTCCGGAATGCCGTTTTCGCCGGAGGAGGGATGTTCAGTTTCTCTATCCGTGTTGCCCTGTTCGGACGATTTCTCTAAGGCCTGCTCGTCGTCTACCGGCTCGTCCTGCTCTATGGCTGGGTTTTTGTCGAGGCGGGGCTTGGGTCGACATTTACGCCGATGCTTTGATTGCTTTTCGGGGGGTCGATCTCCCGTCCCATCCCCTTTTTCCTCGTTGTTGCTTCCTTTAGGGGTATCCACCATGTACACATCGTGAGATGAGGTGGCTGTCCAAAGCCCTATGGGCGTTGGTTCGTCGGTATCTCCTGCATCGTCATCCATGCTGTCGATGTCTCCGGAGTCGAAGTTGAGCACGTCGTTTAAATTGTCGACAATGGCTACCAAGTGGGTGGTGGGTGGGCTTTGAATTTCTTCATCGTCCGTATCCCATCCTCGCTGACCGTAGTTCGGCCAGGGCTCTCCTGATAAGGAGAGAGACTTGAGAGAGTTCAGGATATCGCCACAAGGCGAGTGCTGAAAGATGTCTGCGGCGGTGAACTCTATTATCGGCGCCCAATAGGATTCGATCGGCAGGGGCGCGGGGGGTTCGGAATTCGGAAAGGAGTCCGGATCCTCGGAGTCACAGATCATGCAGAGTGCGGGGCTAGCGTTCGGCTCGATCGCCTTTGAGATCAAAGCCCCCGAGGTGACGTCCAACCGCTCATCCTCGATTGGCGCAATAGGCTCCGAGTTAGGGGTCGGAACCGATGCGTGTGCGGCCTCCAGGACATTGTCCGGAGGCAGAGCTAGATCACGCCCCTCGAGATAGTGCGGCGCGCTTGGCCGTGGCTCGAACTCATCGAAGATCAAGTCTCGGCGGATGTCAGCCGTGTAGTTTAAGCTTCCAAACCTGACTTGATGGCCAGGGGCGTAACTTTCGATCTGCTCCAGGTGGCCGAGCGAATTGGCCCGCAGAGCGAAGCCACCGAAGATGAAGATCTGTCCGGGGAGAAAAGTCTCACCCTGGACCGTATCGTTGTTGATGATCAAAGGAGCCATCGGGCCTAAAGGCGACGACACAGAGGAACTCTCAATGAAAGCACCAATGTCGATGTCAAAACCGGCGGATCTCGGGTAGTGGGTCCCGAACTGTGCGTCTAGGCCAGATGGTAACAGGAGGCAGGGAACACGATGTTTTACCCAGGTTCGGGCCCTCTTGATGGAGGTAGAACTCTATGTCCTGCTTGATTAATATTGATGATATGGGTAGTACAAGAGTGGATCTACCACGAGATCAAGGAGGCTAAACCCTAGAAGCTAGCCTATGGTATGATTGTTGTATATGGAGTTGATTGCCTACAGACTACAACCCTCCGGTTTATATAGACACCGGATAGGGTTAGGGTTACATAGAGTCGGTTACAATGGTAGGAGATCTTGAATATCCGCATCGCCAAGCTTGCCTTCCACGCCAAGGAAAGTCCCATCCGGACACGGGACGAAGTCTTCAATCTTGTATCTTCATAGTCCAGGAGTCCGGCTGAAGGTATAGTCCGGCTACCCGAACACCCCCTGATCCAGGACTCCCTCAATCATCATTCTCTTCATCATAATCGACATCATCATCACTCCTGCCATCATCAATATCATCACAAGATATATTGGGATTCAAAGTGGGAGATACCTTTGAAGCCTTGGCCATAAGGCAAAATGCAATAGATAATGATGTAGGATCCCTTGAAGCACCATTCAAGACCACATCTTGTTCCATGAAGTGTTGGGTTTTCTCTGCATTGTTAGTACATCAGCTCGAGGAAATACATGCATTTTTATCATGGCAACAAGATATAGCAAACATATCATCATGAGATTTAGTCAAGCAATTTCTACATGATATGCACGGACTATCAACACAAGCATGAGAAACATGTAAGGTGCACAAATTGTTAAAGTCCAAAGATGAAGCATTGCAATAAGATAGTGATGAAGAGTCATCAATGATAAGCACACTATCATCATTGCAATGACCACCACTACTCACCATATCATTACCTTGTGGCAAACCACATGTGGGTGATGTATTAGAAGTTGAGAAAGCAACACGGCTGGAGGTGGAGGGAGAACAATCATCCCCACAAATCTTGGACACACCATATTTATCTTGAAGCTTTGTCCACAACTCATGAGCATCCCGGAACGGCATGAGTTGAAATATAACTACATTGCTCAAAGCATCGAAAAGCACATTAGAAGCTTGAGCATTGAGATAAGAGTTTTTCTCATCCTCTAAAGATAATCTTTGGGGATCCTTTGGAGGAGAAAAACCCATATCTACAATTCGCTCTAAATTTGGGTCCATGACCCTAAAGAGATTAAGCATGCGAATTACCCAAACATCAAAATTTGTGCCATCGAAACTAAGAGTGTTAGAGAATCCTAATCCCCTAGTCGACATCTTTACTCTCTAGGCGGTTAAGCCTAACGAAGAGAGACGAGGCTCTGATACCAATTGAAAGATCCTGTATGTCGCTTAGAGGGGGGGTGTGAATAGGTGCTTTTAAAATAATTATGGTTTAGGCTTGAACAAATGCGGAATAAACCTAGTGAATAATTTGTCAAGCACAAAACCTACAACAACTAGGCTCACCTATGTGCACCAACAACTTATTTTAAGCAAGATAAACTACTAGGTGATAGCAAGATATATGAAAAGAAACAATATGGCTATCACAAAGTAAAGTGCATAAGTAAAGGGCTCGGGTAAGAGATAACCGAGGCACACGGAGACGATGATGTATCCCGAAGTTCACACCCTTGTGGATGCTAATATACGTTTGGAGCGGTGTGGAGGCACAATGCTCCCCAAGAAGCCACTAGGGCCACTGTAATCTCCTCACGCCCTCGCACAATGCAAGATGTCGTGATTCCACTAAGGGACCCTTGAGGGCGGTCACCGAACCCATACAAATGGCAACCCTTGGGGGCGCCACCGAACCCGTACACTTTGGCAACCCTTGGGGGCGGTCACCGAAACCCGTCAAATTGCTCGGGGCGATCTCCACAACCTAATTGGAGACCCCGACCCTTGCCCGGAGCTTTACACAACAACGATTGAGCTCCGAACACCACCAACCGTCTAGGGCACCCAAGAGGAACAAGCTCAAGTGTACCAAGAACTACAAAAAAATACACTTCCGTGATGATACATGTTTGTCACAGTAGGTCGCTTTTTTTGTCATGCATGTACATCCATGACAAATTTATGACAGAATCAAGATAGTCATACCTGTGCTGTCGTAGAAGTGTTCCATGACATTACCAATATTATCATCACGGAAGTGTCCACTGCCATGACGATAAATCGCGCGTCACAGAAGTGCTTTCGTCAAGGGTGACCGACATGTGGCATCCATCGTAACGGAACGCCGTTAAGCCATCGGGTCGGGTTTTGGATCTGATAACCCATTAACAGCCCCGACCAATGGGGATTTTCCACGTGTAAAATCATCATTGGCTGGAGGAAACACGTGTCGGCTCATCGTCGGGACAGATGTCATCCACTCACTGGACAGAAGGTGCCTATGATACGTTGACATGTGGCACGATCCAACAAGTTTAAATGGGCCAGCCCAACTAAAGGCCCAGAATATTTTGCGGACCATAATGGGCCAACCCAGCTAAAGTCCCACGAGATTTTGCGGACCATAATGGGCTGGCCTAGCTAAAGGCCCACAAGATTTCGCGGGCCATAATGGTCCGGCCCAGGTAAAGGCCCACAAGATTTTCGTGTGCCATAATAGGCCGGCCCAGGTAAAGGCCCACGGTGACTCTAGCCTATAATGATTTCTTTATACCCATTAATGGCCCGTGATTTACATGGGCCGTTTCCAGCCCGTGTTAGCTTTTGGCCTATTGACGGCCCATACGTTCTTGGGCTCCTTTTCGGCCCTCGATTACTTCCGGCCCGTTACCGGCCTGTTCCCCTAATGGGCCAAATTCGGCCCATGGTAAGAGTCGGCCCGTTACTGGCCTGTTCCACTAATGGGCCAAATTCGGCCCATGGCAAGAGTCGGCCCGTTACTGGCTTGTTACCCTAATGGGCCAAATTCGGCCCATGTCAAGAGTCGGCCCGTTTCTGGCCTGTTAACCCATTGCGCCGTTTCCAGCCCGTCCTATATTCTGGCCCATTAACGACCCGTTATGCCTGTGACAGAATTAAACCTTTGCTATCCTACGGCCTATTAACGGCCTGTTACCGTGCTGGGCCGATACCAATTATGCCCGATTATGGCCCATGTAGACCCATTTATCCGTCGCCCGAGGCCCACCGATTACAGGCCCGTTTATCGACGGCCCGTAGGAGACCCATGGATCCTACGTCCCGTATATGGCCCATGTAGTTGCGACCACTAGCAAACTAGGGAAAAAGAAGACTAGGAAATAAATAAGGCCGAAACTAACGCTAGGCTCTTAAGGCGATTGCATAGATTACATCCACTCGGCATCAAAGATCGCCACCAGTGCAAATATAGGGAACACCCTACACTATACAAAAATGGCTTGCTGTTTTCTTCAGGCGGTGGCTGCATGTTAAGAATAAATTTTGTATCGCACCAAAACAAATTACAAATATATAACAAAAGGAAGGTTGGCATAAAACTTAACAGTCTAGCAGATAAATGCACCACCAGAAGTTCAGAAGCTCAGTTCATTTGACCTGACTGTTACGTTTTCATGCTGTATTGTCCGATGGAGCACCATAACCCTCACCTTCATTTCCCCTAGGCTCCTGAAAAACATAGCAAATGTCTGATAGTCTGGTTTCAAAACCATGCATATCTTGACGAGATTGAGCAATGTTTCTCCTTGTTTCACAAAGGGTCTCTGTTAGGGAATGGACTTGTGTCTGGAGTGCAGATACAATATTGCTTTGAGCTTGCATATGTTGATCATGAGGCAGTTTGGACGATATTGCCTTAACAACCAACCAAGTATTATGTAGGAACGTGCTTTTGGCACTGTTAGTGGACAGGTACTGACCCACTGCAGCAAGAGCTGACATTGCGGTTATAGTTGCCTCGCCACCTTCAGAAGGTGGCGGTTCCACCATTTTTCCATAGCTCGCTGAAAAGTTGAGGTTTTACATTAGTAGTACCATAACAGAAGATATTAATGAGGTAGCAAAACCAAACAAATAGCTTTGGTCTATATACAGTACTTATTCTGGTGAACCCATGTAAATATTAGTTGTATTTTATTGCAAAGTACATAATAAAACCAGGTTCCAAACATTTGACCATGTACCATCGCTAATGTATTGTATATTTCTTCACATTGTATTGAGGGCTAAGGATAAAGAGACGAAGTTTATAATACGGTAAGCATAGTATGACGCCATTCATATCACAAAACAACTGAGAACAGACAAACAGGCAATTGTAACGTTGTGTGGGCAAGTACAACACGAAAGTAGATTACGGGTCAAGATCAAAGGAACATCACTCCTCTCTTTTAAACCTTGTAAGGTGCAATGATACGCTAAGACAATTGTGTATAAAATTGAAAAGAGTAATAGACATTGGCTGCAAACCATGTAGTTCAAGGCACAAGTCAGAGTAAGTAGTAGTTAAAAGGCATGAGGATTAAGGACTTACAACAGCGGCTTTGACTGGTGTAGTCATGCCCTTCTTCTTGCTGGTGTGACAATCCTTGAAGATTTCCACATCATTTGGTTCAGGTACTTTTTGGTCCTTGCGGGCGTTCCTCTGCATTTGGAACAAGTCAATATAGATCTGATAATATGGTACATCGAAAAGAGTGAAACAACAGCTAATTACAAGAGCCTCGCAGTGTGCAATATAGCTACGAGATCCTGTCGTCTATTGGAATTTCACTTTCGTATGGTTGGCCTTGTTTTTTGAACAGTTCACCTACAAGAAGATAGATTTGTGTGGCACATGCGTAAATAGGACTTCAACATGTGATCTGATGACATATATATAATGTACCTGATACTTCGGATCGGACCAGTGTTTAACGAGGCCTCTCCAGTCTTCATCAGATATATTTTCCACTGGAGATGTTTGGGAAAGTTCACTGTTAGCCTTGCCTTCAAAGTGAGTTTTCCTCAAGTTATACCAATACTGTCGCAGAGCAGACTTGAAAACATGGGTGCAAGCTTGTCTGGTTGCATCATCTTGGCTATCCAACTTGAACCTCATCTGTCGAAAATTATGGGAGTCTCATTATCAGCAACCTAGAAAGTATTGGACAGAGCAAGACGATATTACTAGTTTCCATACATAACCATACTTACAGATAAATGGTCGAGGAAGATGTTGAACTGGGTTTCGTCTTTGTCATTCCTGTACTGAATCCATGTTGGGAGGATACGTACATGACACCTAATAGCAACCGTTGCCTCTGATGCTAACTTGGCTGACTCTGTAGCATCATGTGGCCTTTTTAAACCTGCCTCAAAACGAATCTCCATTCTTCCTCCTCTAGATTTAGTTAACCTATCGAGCATTATCCCTGATGTTTGTTTCCTCTTGAGCCTAGGTGCTAGTCCAACAACAAACATAGGGAGTGTTAGTGTACATCAAACTGTGAGACTACATATAAAGAAGCATGCAACTGTAACTTGACTCCAACAACTACCTTATTGCTGTTGAAGCTCACAAGGTTCATCTGATATTGCCAACTCGTCTTGTGTCAAGAGTGCTTGGGAAGTAGTGTCAGGTGGCAATGGAGCTTGGGAACATGCTGCTAGCTCAGTTGACGCACGAGTACGTCGTGCAGCTGGTAGTACTGTGGTAGGTGTTGCAAGAACTAGGGCTGTCTCTGCTTGTTTGGTGGCAGCTATTTGTTTTTGTTTGTCTTTTTTTGCAACTCGTGTAGCATGGGATGCCGTGTTTGTAGAATTTTCTGCTGGACTTTGACCTTCTATTGCACCATCAGTACCGGCAGAATCTGCAGGATTCATCCGCTTCTCATTCCCTGCCATTCTGTGTTTCTTCCTCTTTCTCTGTGCCATGTTAAGTCAAGCTGACAAGAAAAATGAATAACAATTTAGTTCTTCAGAACAAATTGATGCGTGATGCAGACGAACTGAACTTTGATGTTAGACAACCACATCATAGGAGGATGTAATATGTATGAAAAACAGGACGGAAGAGATAACCAGAACTATGATGTGTAAACTAAGAAGAAGACATTTCACCAAATTAGAAGCAATGCAATGGAAGGTAGACACCATATGAAAGATGCTACAAATATCACTCTGCCAAGTTAACAGTGTCTCATCATAAATGGCGTTTAAACAAATGTGAAGCAGTACAAGAAATAAATCATATGCAAGATGCAAACAACATCACACTACCATGTTAGAGGTCTCTCATCATTAGTGCCATTGCATATTCACAACATTGCATATTCACAGCTTATGATGTGTAAACTAAGGAGAAGGCATTTCAACAAATTAGAAGCAATGAAAGCTAGACACCATATGAAAGATGCAACGAATATCACTCTACCAAGTTAAAACTATCTCGTCATAAGTGCCATTTCAACAAATTAGTAATACAAGCTAGCAAAGAATGTGAGATGTAACCTATATCACACTCCGAAGTCAAACGTGTCTTATGATAAGTGATTGTTGCAGGTTACACAACAGTAGTAATTTGATGTAAGAACATGGTGTGATAGAAAGGTATTGTATGTTCTAGAAACAGGAACACGTGTCTTATTCAAGTATAATGTGTAAAGTAAGCAGATGGAATTCAAAAAAATTAGAAGCAATACAAGCTAGACATCACACATAACATACAACCACATATAATAGTGCCAAGTTAGAGGGAGCACTGGTGATGCTGCACTAGGGGAGACGTGCTCATCATAAACACAACTTTGTTGAGTGTCTATGCATGTGTTGTCTTGGAAATCATCTTGGGGGTGTGGAGGAGTAGAAACTGTAGAGGCGCTCCGTTCGGAAGGAGCACCTTTATCCGCTGCCTTGCTAACTTCCTTCCGCTTTATTGATTTTGAATTGTCAAGTAAAATCGACAAGAAAAAGCAATAAAATTCTCTCTTCAGAACTCATTCATGCATGATACTGACAATCACTACTTTGATGTAAGGCAAACACATGATACCAGGATGGAATATGTACGAAAAACAGGATGGCATGGCATGTTCACAACTGTTTGTGTAAACTAAGCAGAAACCATTCCAGCAAATAAGAAGCAATGCAAGCTAGATACCACATGAAAGATGCAACCAATATGACTCTGCCAAGTTAAAAGCGTCCCATCATAAATGGAATTTCAACAAATTAGAAGCAGCGCATGCTATAAATCATATGAAATATGCAACTAATATCGCACTGCATATACTAAAGGTGTCTCGTCATGTTGATTGATGCGGGATATAAAAAAAATAGTTTTATGTAAGGACATGCTTAATAGATAGATGTACTATGTACTAAATACAGGAAGGCATGTCACATTAACAGGTATAATGTATAAGCTAAGCAGACTAGCACATGTAGTTTAACCAGATTGGAAGAATTACAATCTAGACACCATATGCAACATGCAACCACATATCATGCTGCCAAGTTAGAGCAAGCACCTGCGATGCTAGTGTAGGGGAAATGCTGTAATCAACTACAGAGCTATGTTCACTATCTTCATCTAGCATTTCTGTTTCTTGAGAATCATGTCGGGAGGCTGACGTTGCATTCTTTAAATGAGGAGTAGTCCCCTTGCCTGCCTGCCTCGTCATAAGTGATTGATGAGGGATACACAAGAACATTAGTTTGATGTAAGAACATGGTTAATACACAGATGTACTAGTATGTACTAAAAACAGAAAGGCATGTCATACTCAAAGGTATAATGTGTAAGCTAAGCAGATGCAATTTAACCAAATTGGAAGCAATACAAGCTAGACATCCGGCTGGAGTGGTGAGCATGATCATCTAGGACCTGAGAGCCTGGTGGGAGGCGGGCTGGTTCGCCACCATCACAACTTTTTAGTTGGCTTCCAGGTGATGCCTATCTTTGCTGGGCTTGTCACTGGCTCGGCCAGTGCCCTGGCTAGCTATTTGTCTTCTGATGCTCACGGGATGGTGGTTCATGTAAAAAAATATCTTTCCTTATCTTACCGACTTCGGCCTTTCGAATACAAGCTAGACACCATATGGAACATGCAACCACATATGACACCGCGAAGTTAAAGCAAGCACCTGGGATGGTGGTTCATTGCGAGCGAGGTCATCACCTCCAGAGCTACGTTTACCGTCTCCATCTGCTGACACTGCACCCATTATAGCGCTGAAACGTGTCTTGCCTACCCGCACACCAAACTGGAGCGACTTCTCTCTTTTCTTTTTGGCTTCTCTCATGGTAGCAGAGTCTGAAATACCCTTGCATAAAAACACAATAGTGAGAGTAAGGGTGAAGTGTGTGCAGAACTAGTGCACTATAAAAGTAGCAGATAGCAGGTGGATGAAAAATAAATGACAGGAGACATATGATAGCTCTACAACATTGCATGTCAAACAAAATTGGATTATACTCTGTATGATTTTGTAATATATGAGCACAGGAAATGTAGGTACTCCTCCAGCACATCACCACATGTGGTCATATCTAAGATAACAGTCGACTGAAAATAAATAGGCCCGTCGATTTTTTTAATGAACCGTCCGATCTATAAGGAACAGGCAGATGGCCTTCGTGTACCTCCCTCCAGTCACTGTTGACGATCTTTCTCGAACCGCCAGCGACCACCGGCCCAGACCCCTGCCTCCGCAGCCCCGCCCTCCCATCAACCTCACACCACCGCCGTGCTTGGAAGCACCCCCATGCCATCCCTTTAATCCCGGCCGACCTCCAGATCGGGCGCCAGTAGCTCTAGGCCGCACACGCCCCTAAGATAAACACCAAGGCGCTGCTTCCCCGGCGTAATAGGCGTACTAGCGCCTGTTACACCGGGGAATGCTTCCGTTAATTGGGAATCAAGTGGCCAGAAATTGAAATTCAGGGGGGCGACGGACCTCTAGCTAAGGTGAAATAGTATATGAGGAGAAACCTCATGCATCGCGAGTTACTAGGAACATCTAGTATCAAGAAGAAGCAGTCAACTAGTGCCTTTTATGGGATTAATACCGTGCAAGCAGAGACGTAAGATTTGCACGAATAAGGGAAGAGGAGTACCTTTTTCGGTTGCCGGTGTGGTCACCTCCACAAGTTGCGCCGATTTTCTTCTTTTTACCGGGAAAACCGATGTTCTGGAGGGTGCAAGCTTGGACGAACCCATGGCCAAATTGTTGACTGTGTTGCCGTGGCCGTATGTCAGCGGAGGGGAAGCAGATCTGAGGCGGCGAAGGACGGCGTAGCAGGAACAGCTCCGGTGCGGTGGAGGGTGGTGAAGTTGGAGCGGCAGCGGTGAGGCGCAGGACGGCGTGGTTGAACTGGCTCGGGTACGGACGGTTCGTCCTCGACTTCAACTACTAGCCGTGGAGGGCGTTGCGGTTGAGGTTGCGGTGGACGACGACGTCAGGGTATCGACTCCGGCGTGATGGAGGAGGGCGGCGGTTGATGGGTGGGATGGGGTAGCGGACGGAGGACGCTGGGGTTTCGCGGCTGGTGGAGAGGTAGTTTTG